>NW_028125140.1:0-145683 GCF_965194825.1 Balaenoptera physalus
TTGTAGATTAGATTGCATGAGTCTAATACTTCCTGAGGCTGAGCTTTTATCCATTTTCCTTTCTTTAAAAAGAGAGTGAGTAAAACTTACCTCTTCATACTGTCTTCTTGAAAATTTTGCCTGTTTTGAATTTTTTTTATCCATTCCCTACCTCAGCACAATTTTGAGGGCAGGTGTCCTTTACAGCCCTGAGTCCTTGTGAATGGTAAGTGACCATTAGCTGTGGGTTAAAAGCTGCTCTTGCGGGAATCGGCCACATGGCGGCAGCATTTCTCCTTTACCAAATCTGGTTACTAGGTCAACAGAGCCTTACTGGAAGTGGTGTTCTAGGTTGTAAATTAGAATGGCATGTGAGAGGAAAACGCCCTTTAATGTATGTCTCATTACTTCTTGTTGTTATTTTTAACTTAAGTTTTATTTTTTATCACAGCAAACTTGATTACAATGTTTTGTTTGTTCTAGGTGTGCAAGATGTGGTTCTTTCACACATATACATATATCTATTCTTCTTCGGAGCCTTTTCCCATGTAGGTTATGACACAATGTTGAGTAGTCTTCTCTTGGTATTGCGTAGGTCTTTGGTGATTACATATTTCACAGGTGTTTGTATCTCTCTGTTAACCTCAATACGGTAATGTATCCATTCCTCACACCTTTCTAATTGGTGAACCATAAGTTTTTTTATTGATTCTATGATAGTGTTTCTCTGTGGAAATATCTTTGTTTGTATCATTTTTTAGGTAACCCCTATATATGATATGATAGGATATGTGTCTTTCGCTTTCTCACTTACTCCAAGTTGCGTGATTACTTCTAGACTCATCTACGGTGCTGCAAATGGCATTGTTTCCTTTTTTCACTAGCTCATATTCCATCTGTACAGGTAGCAGTTCTTCTTTGTCCACCCATCTGTCGGTGGACTTTTTGGTTACTTCCATATCTTGGCTATTGTAATAGTGTGCAATGCAGATTTGCGTGGCTGTGTCCTTCCAATTCTGTCTTCTTAGTTTATAGGTCCAGGAATAGGTCTGCTGGATCATATGGTAGCTCAATGTTTACTTTTTAAAGGCACCTCTGTTCTGTTCTCCTTAGTGTCTCTTTCCAGGTTACGTCCCACTTAAAGTGGAGGGCATGTATTTCTTCCCAGCACCTTCAGGATTTATTCTTTGTAGTTTTTGCTGATGATTATTCTGAGTGGTGTGAGCTGATACCTCTTTGTGGTTGAATTTGCATGTGTCTCATAATGCGTTGAAATTGAGCTTTAAGACATGATCTTTTTATTTTTCCAGCTGTGATTAGAGCTTATTTCTTCACAGTGTTTTCTTAAAGTATGTGTCACCATTTGTAATATTTTGGCCGTTATCTCCCTCAAGACATTTTGAGGGCAGGTTTCATTTACAGCCCTGCAGTACTTGTTCATGTGAAGTGACCATTAGCTCAGGCTTTAAACCTGCTTTGGCAGGTAACGGCCAGAGAGCGGCAGCCTTTCTACGTTTCCCATGCTGGTACTAGGGAAACAGACCTACCGGCCAGTGGTGTTCTTCGGTTATAAATTAGAGTGCAATGTGCCCGGATAAAACCACAAATGTTGATGTCTCCTTGCTTTTGTTTGTTTTTAAATTGAGTTTATATTTATTATTAGAGTAATATTCCATTGTGTACGTGGACCACTTCTTCTTGGTGCATTCCTCGGTTGATGGACATTTTCATTGCTTCCAAGTGCTGGCTATGGTAAATCTTGCTGGCGTACAGGTTTGCCAGCCTGTGACTTTTTGATTCTCATTTTCTCAAGTGATAGGCCAAGCAGTGGTTGTGATTGATTGACTGGTAGCTCAATGTTTCCCTTTTCAAAGCACCTACACTGTGTTTTCATTAGTGGCTCTTTACATGCCCCCCCTTACAACCGAAGGTACGCATTTCTCCACACTCCCTTCACGGTTTATTTTTTGCAGCATTTTTCCTAATGGCCATTCTGACTGCTGTGAGCTGATAGGTTTTTGTAATATGGGTATGCATGTCATTAAAATTTTTTAAATTCGTCATATTCCTACCCCTTTTTCTTTTCTCTTAAAAGAAAAACCCGTGAGTACAATATAGCTCTTGAACTTGTCTTCTTCGAAGCTTGCCCTCTTTTGAATTTTTTGGTCGATTTTTGACCCCAGAAATTTTCTGGAGGGCAGGTATCATTTACAGAACTGCAAGTTGGTGAAAATTTAGTGACCTTTTGCAGTGGGTTCAAAGCTGCTGTTGTGGGAAACGGCCACAAGGAGGTAGCATTTCTCCATTCCCCAATCTGGGTACTAGGGCAGCAGAGCCTTTCTGGAAGTCATTGTCCTAGGTTGTAAATTAGAATGGAAATTGCCAGGAGAAATCCCCATAAGTTTATGTCCCATTACTTCTTCTTGGTTTTTAAAATTTTTTTAATCTGGGTAAAGTTTAAAATATTGTTTGTCCTAGGTGTACACAATCTGGTTCATTTGTACATTATGTATGTCTATTAATGTACAGATCCTCTTCCCATGTAAAATTTTACAGTGTTCCGTCGACCTCCCTTGCTATATGTTCGGTGTTTGTGATACATGTATATAATATGTATTTGTATATGTATGGTAACACTAATGTTCATTTCTCAATTTCCCCCCTCCTTTCCTTTCAGATGAGCATAGTTTGTTTTCTAAGCCTGTGAGTGTCTTTCTCTTTGGAAATATGTTCATCTGTGTCAGTTATTAGATAATGCCATAAGTGATAATATAGGATATAGGTGTTTTGCTTTCCGACCTACTTCATGTTTTGTGATTATCTCCAGGCTCAAGTATGGTGCCTCAAAGAGCAGTGCTTCAATGTTTTCCATGGCTAATATTCCATTGTGTACATGGACCACTTCTTCTTGGTGCATTCCTCTGTCGATGGACATTTTCGTTGCTTCCAAGTGTTGCCTATGGTAAATATTGCTGGAGTGCAGGATTTCCAGCCTGTGATTTTTGATTTTCATTTTCTCAGGTGATAGACCCAGCAGTGGGTATGATTGATTGACTGGTACGGTAGCTCAACGTTTACCTTTTCAAGGCAACTCCATTGTGCTTTCATTAGTGGCTCTTGCCACGTCCCCCTTAGAATCGAGGGTACGCATTTCTCCACAATCACGTCAGCATTTATTGTTGGCAGAATTTTTTTTGATGGCCATTATGACTGGTGTGAGCTGATAGGTTTTTGTAATTTGGGTTTACATGTCTGTAAAAATTCCTACAATTCATCATTTTTCCACGGCTTTTTCTTTTCTGTTAAAAGAAAAAAGCAAAAAATTGTGAGTATAATATACCTCTTCAAATATTCTTTTTGGAAGGTTGCACTCTAGAATTTTTTGGTCGATTTTCGACCTCAGTATTTTTTGGAGGGCAGGTGTCATTTACAGAACTGCAATTGGTGAATACTTAGTGACCTTTTGCAGTGGGTTTAAAGCTGCTGTTGTGGGAAACGGCCACAAGGATGCAGCATTTCTCCATTCCCAAATCTGGGTACTAGGGCAGCAGAGCCATTCTAGAAGTCGTTTGTCTAGGTTGTAAATTTGAATGGAATGTGCCAGGAAAACCCCCCATAAGTCTATGTCTCATTACTCCTAGTTCGTTGCTTTAATTTTTTCAATTGGGGTAATGGTTAGAATGTTGCTTGTCCAAGGTGTACACACTCTGGTTCATCTACATATTCTACATACCTATTTATGTAGAGATCCTCTTCCCTTGTAAATTATTACAGTGTTCCGTAATCCTTCCTTGCTATATGGTCGGTCTTTTTGATATATGTATATAATATGTATTTGTATACATATGGTAACGCTAATCTTCATTTATCCATTCCCCCCACCTTTACTTTTAGATAAGCATAGTTCTTTTTTAATAAGTCTGTGATTGACTTTCTGTGTGGAAATATGTTCATTTGTGTCAGTTATTAGATAACGCCTATAAGTGATATCATAGGATATAGGACTTTTGCTTTCCGACTTACCTCATGTTCTGTGATTATCTCCAAGATCATCTATGGGGCCTCAAAGAGCAGTGTTTCATTGTTTTCCATGGCTAGTATTCATTGTGTACATGGACCACTTCTTCTTTATCCTTTCATCTGTAGATGGACATTTTGGTTGCTTCACTGTCTTGTCTATTGTGAATAAGGCTGCAGTGCAGCTTTTGCAGCCCGGGTCTTCTTCATTCTGGTCTTCTCAGGTGAGAGGCCCATTGGTGCGCCTGCTGGATTGACTGGTACCTCAATTTTTCCTTTTAAACGCAGCTCTTTCCTGTTCTCATTATTAGCGTTTAACCCTTTTACATCTCACCAGCAGCTAGAGGGTACACAGTTCTCTAAAACCTCTTCAGCATTTATTGTTTGTAGACTTTTTGCCAATGGTCAGTCGACTGGTGTGAGTTGAAGACTTTTTGTAGATTAGATTGCATGAGTCTAATACTTCCTGAGGCTGAGCTTTTATCCATTTTCCTTTCTTTAAAAAGAGAGTGAGTAAAACTTACCTCTTCATACTGTCTTCTTGAAAATTTTGCCTGTTTTGAATTTTTTTTATCCATTCCCTACCTCAGCACAATTTTGAGGGCAGGTGTCCTTTACAGCCCTGAGTCCTTGTGAATGGTAAGTGACCATTAGCTGTGGGTTGAAAGCTGCTCTTGCGGGAATCGGCCACATGGCGGCAGCATTTCCCCTTTACCAAATCTGGTTACTAGGTCAACAGAGCCTTACTGGAAGTGGTGTTCTAGGTTGTAAATTAGAATGGCATGTGAGAGGAAAACGCCCTTTAATGTATGTCTCATTACTTCTTGTTGTTATTTTGAACTTAAGTTTTATTTTTTATCACAGCAAACTTGATTACAATGTTTTGTTTGTTCTAGGTGTGCAAGATGTGGTTCTTTCACACATATACATATATCTATTCTTCTTCGGAGCCTTTTCCCATGTAGGTTATGACACAATGTTGAGTAGTCTTCTCTTGGTATTGCGTAGGTCTTTGGTGATTACATATTTCACAGGTGTTTGTATCTCTCTGTTAACCTCAATACGGTAATGTATCCATTCCTCACACCTTTCTAATTGGTGAACCATAAGTTTTTTTATTGATTCTATGATAGTGTTTCTCTGTGGAAATATCTTTGTTTGTATCATTTTTTAGGTAACCCCTATATATGATATGATAGGATATGTGTCTTTCGCTTTCTCACTTACTCCAAGTTGCGTGATTACTTCTAGACTCATCTACGGTGCTGCAAATGGCATTGTTTCATTTTTTCACTAGCTCATATTCCATCTGTACAGGTAGCAGTTCTTCTTTGTCCACCCATCTGTCGGTGGACTTTTTGGTTACTTCCATATCTTGGCTATTGTAATAGTGTGCAATGCAGATTTGCGTGGCTGTGTCCTTCCAATTCTGTCTTCTTAGTTTATAGGTCCAGGAATAGGTCTGCTGGATCACATGGTAGCTCAATGTTTACTTTTTAAAGGCACCTCTGTTCTGTTCTCCTTAGTGGCTCTTTCCAGGTTACGTCCCACTTAAAGTGGAGGGCATGTATTTCTTCCCAGCACCTTCAGGATTTATTCTTTGTAGTTTTTGCTGATGATTATTCTGAGTGGTGTGAGCTGATACCTCTTTGTGGTTGAATTTGCATGTGTCTCATAATGCGTTGAAATTGAGCTTTAAGACATGATCTTTTTATTTTTCCAGCTGTGATTAGAGCTTATTTCTTCACAGTGTTTTCTTAAAGTATGTGTCACCATTTGTAATATTTTGGCCGTTATCTCCCTCAAGACATTTTGAGGGCAGGTTTCATTTACAGCCCTGCAGTACTTGTTCATGTGAAGTGACCATTAGCTCAGGCTTTAAACCTGCTTTGGCAGGTAACGGCCAGAGAGCGGCAGCCTTTCTACGTTTCCCATGCTGGTACTAGGGAAACAGACCTACCGGCCAGTGGTGTTCTTCGGTTATAAATTAGAGTGCAATGTGCCCGGATAAAACCACAAATGTTGATGTCTCCTTGCTTTTGTTTGTTTTTAAATTGAGTTTATATTTATTATTAGAGTAATATTCCATTGTGTACGTGGACCACTTCTTCTTGGTGCATTCCTCGGTTGATGGACATTTTCATTGCTTCCAAGTGCTGGCTATGGTAAATCTTGCTGGCGTACAGGTTTGCCAGCCTGTGACTTTTTGATTCTCATTTTCTCAAGTGATAGGCCAAGCAGTGGTTGTGATTGATTGACTGGTAGCTCAATGTTTCCCTTTTCAAAGCACCTACACTGTGTTTTCATTAGTGGCTCTTTACATGCCCCCCCTTACAACCGAAGGTACGCATTTCTCCACACTCCCTTCACGGTTTATTTTTTGCAGCATTTTTCCTAATGGCCATTCTGACTGCTGTGAGCTGATAGGTTTTTGTAATATGGGTATGCATGTCATTAAAATTTTTTAAATTCGTCATATTCCTACCCCTTTTTCTTTTCTCTTAAAAGAAAAACCCGTGAGTACAATATAGCTCTTGAACTTGTCTTCTTCGAAGCTTGCCCTCTTTTGAATTTTTTGGTCGATTTTTGACCCCAGAAATTTTCTGGAGGGCAGGTATCATTTACAGAACTGCAAGTTGCTGAAAATTTAGTGACCTTTTGCAGTGGGTTCAAAGCTGCTGTTGTGGGAAACGGCCACAAGGAGGTAGCATTTCTCCATTCCCCAATCTGGGTACTAGGGCAGCAGAGCCTTTCTGGAAGTCATTGTCCTAGGTTGTAAATTAGAATGGAAATTGCCAAGAGAAATCCCCATAAGTTTATGTCCCATTACTTCTTCTTGGTTTTTAAAATTTTTTTAATCTGGGTAAAGTTTAGAATATTGTTTGTCCTAGGTGTACACAATCTGGTTCATTTGTACATTATGTATGTCTATTAATGTACAGATCCTCTTCCCATGTAAAATATTACAGTGTTCCGTCGACCTCCCTTGCTATATGTTCGGTGTTTTTGATACATGTATATAATATGTATTTGTATATGTATGGTAACACTAATGTTCATTTCTCAATTTCCCCCCTCCTTTCCTTTCAGATGAGCATAGTTTGTTTTCTAAGCCTGTGAGTGTCTTTCTCTTTGGAAATATGTTCATCTGTGTCAGTTATTAGATAATGCCATAAGTGATAATATAGGATATAGGTGTTTTGCTTTCCGACCTACTTCATGTTTTGTGATTATCTCCAGGCTCAAGTATGGTGCCTCAAAGAGCAGTGCTTCAATGTTTTCCATGGCTAATATTCCATTGTGTACATGGACCACTTCTTCTTGGTGCATTCCTCTGTCGATGGACATTTTCGTTGCTTCCAAGTGTTGCCTATGGTAAATATTGCTGGAGTGCAGGATTTCCAGCCTGTGATTTTTGATTTTCATTTTCTCAGGTGATAGACCCAGCAGTGGGTATGATTGATTGACTGGTACGGTAGCTCAACGTTTACCTTTTCAAGGCAACTCCATTGTGCTTTCATTAGTGGCTCTTGCCACGTCCCCCTTAGAATCGAGGGTACGCATTTCTCCACAATCACGTCAGCATTTATTGTTGGCAGAATTTTTTTTGATGGCCATTATGACTGGTGTGAGCTGATAGGTTTTTGTAATTTGGGTTTACATGTCTGTAAAAATTCCTACAATTCATCATTTTTCCACGGCTTTTTCTTTTCTGTTAAAAGAAAAAAGCAAAAAATTGTGAGTATAATATACCTCTTCAAATATTCTTTTTGGAAGGTTGCACTCTAGAATTTTTTGGTCGATTTTCGACCTCAGTATTTTTTGGAGGGCAGGTGTCATTTACAGAACTGCAATTGGTGAATACTTAGTGACCTTTTGCAGTGGGTTTAAAGCTGCTGTTGTGGGAAACGGCCACAAGGATGCAGCATTTCTCCATTCCCAAATCTGGGTACTAGGGCAGCAGAGCCATTCTAGAAGTCGTTTGTCTAGGTTGTAAATTTGAATGGAATGTGCCAGGAAATCCCCCCATAAGTCTATGTCTCATTACTCCTAGTTCGTTGTTTTAATTTTTTCAATTGGGGTAATGGTTAGAATGTTGCTTGTCCAAGGTGTACACACTCTGGTTCATCTACATATTCTACATACCTATTTATGTAGAGATCCTCTTCCCTTGTAAATTATTACAGTGTTCCGTAATCCTTCCTTGCTATATGGTCGGTCTTTTTGATATATGTATATAATATGTATTTGTATACATATGGTAACGCTAATCTTCATTTATCCATTCCCCCCACCTTTACTTTTAGATAAGCATAGTTCTTTTTTAATAAGTCTGTGATTGACTTTCTGTGTGGAAATATGTTCATTTGTGTCAGTTATTAGATAACGCCTATAAGTGATATCATAGGATATAGGACTTTTGCTTTCCGACTTACCTCATGTTCTGTGATTATCTCCAAGATCATCTATGGGGCCTCAAAGAGCAGTGTTTCATTGTTTTCCATGGCTAGTATTCATTGTGTACATGGACCACTTCTTCTTTATCCTTTCATCTGTAGATGGACATTTTGGTTGCTTCACTGTCTTGTCTATTGTGAATAAGGCTGCAGTGCAGCTTTTGCAGCCCGGGTCTTCTTCATTCTGGTCTTCTCAGGTGAGAGGCCCATTGGTGCGCCTGCTGGATTGACTGGTACCTCAATTTTTCCTTTTAAACGCAGCTCTTTCCTGTTCTCATTATTAGCGTTTAACCCTTTTACATCTCACCAGCAGCTAGAGGGTACACAGTTCTCTAAAACCTCTTCAGCATTTATTGTTTGTAGACTTTTTGCCAATGGTCAGTCGACTGGTGTGAGTTGAAGACTTTTTGTAGATTAGATTGCATGAGTCTAATACTTCCTGAGGCTGAGCTTTTATCCATTTTCCTTTCTTTAAAAAGAGAGTGAGTAAAACTTACCTCTTCATACTGTCTTCTTGAAAATTTTGCCTGTTTTGAATTTTTTTTATCCATTCCCTACCTCAGCACAATTTTGAGGGCAGGTGTCCTTTACAGCCCTGAGTCCTTGTGAATGGTAAGTGACCATTAGCTGTGGGTTGAAAGCTGCTCTTGCGGGAATCGGCCACATGGCGGCAGCATTTCCCCTTTACCAAATCTGGTTACTAGGTCAACAGAGCCTTACTGGAAGTGGTGTTCTAGGTTGTAAATTAGAATGGCATGTGAGAGGAAAACGCCCTTTAATGTATGTCTCATTACTTCTTGTTGTTATTTTGAACTTAAGTTTTATTTTTTATCACAGCAAACTTGATTACAATGTTTTGTTTGTTCTAGGTGTGCAAGATGTGGTTCTTTCACACATATACATATATCTATTCTTCTTCGGAGCCTTTTCCCATGTAGGTTATGACACAATGTTGAGTAGTCTTCTCTTGGTATTGCGTAGGTCTTTGGTGATTACATATTTCACAGGTGTTTGTATCTCTCTGTTAACCTCAATACGGTAATGTATCCATTCCTCACACCTTTCTAATTGGTGAACCATAAGTTTTTTTATTGATTCTATGATAGTGTTTCTCTGTGGAAATATCTTTGTTTGTATCATTTTTTAGGTAACCCCTATATATGATATGATAGGATATGTGTCTTTCGCTTTCTCACTTACTCCAAGTTGCGTGATTACTTCTAGACTCATCTACGGTGCTGCAAATGGCATTGTTTCATTTTTTCACTAGCTCATATTCCATCTGTACAGGTAGCAGTTCTTCTTTGTCCACCCATCTGTCGGTGGACTTTTTGGTTACTTCCATATCTTGGCTATTGTAATAGTGTGCAATGCAGATTTGCGTGGCTGTGTCCTTCCAATTCTGTCTTCTTAGTTTATAGGTCCAGGAATAGGTCTGCTGGATCACATGGTAGCTCAATGTTTACTTTTTAAAGGCACCTCTGTTCTGTTCTCCTTAGTGGCTCTTTCCAGGTTACGTCCCACTTAAAGTGGAGGGCATGTATTTCTTCCCAGCACCTTCAGGATTTATTCTTTGTAGTTTTTGCTGATGATTATTCTGAGTGGTGTGAGCTGATACCTCTTTGTGGTTGAATTTGCATGTGTCTCATAATGCGTTGAAATTGAGCTTTAAGACATGATCTTTTTATTTTTCCAGCTGTGATTAGAGCTTATTTCTTCACAGTGTTTTCTTAAAGTATGTGTCACCATTTGTAATATTTTGGCCGTTATCTCCCTCAAGACATTTTGAGGGCAGGTTTCATTTACAGCCCTGCAGTACTTGTTCATATGAAGTGACCATTAGCTCAGGCTTTAAACCTGCTTTTGCAGGTAACGGCCAGAGAGCGGCAGCCTTTCTACGTTTCCCATGCTGGTACTAGGGAAACAGACCTAACGGCCAGTGGTGTTCTTCGGTTATAAATTAGAGTGCAATGTGCCCGGATAAAACCACAAATGTTGATGTCTCCTTGCTTTTGTTTGTTTTTAAATTGAGTTTATATTTATTATTAGAGTAATATTCCATTGTGTACGTGGACCACTTCTTCTTGGTGCATTCCTCGGTTGATGGACATTTTCATTGCTTCCAAGTGCTGGCTATGGTAAATCTTGCTGGCGTACAGGTTTGCCAGCCTGTGACTTTTTGATTCTCATTTTCTCAAGTGATAGGCCAAGCAGTGGTTGTGATTGATTTACTGGTAGCTCAATGTTTCCCTTTTCAAAGCACCTACACTGTGTTTTCATTAGTGGCTCTTTACATGCCCCCCCTTGCAACCGAAGGTACGCATTTCTCCACACTCCCTTCACGGTTTATTTTTTGCAGCATTTTTCCTAATGGCCATTCTGACTGCTGTGAGCTGATAGGTTTTTGTAATATGGGTATGCATGTCATTAAAATTTTTTAAATTCGTCATATTCCTACCCCTTTTTCTTTTCTCTTAAAAGAAAAACCCGTGAGTACAATATAGCTCTTGAACTTGTCTTCTTCGAAGCTTGCCCTCTTTTGAATTTTTTGGTCGATTTTTGACCCCAGAAATTTTCTGGAGGGCAGGTATCATTTACAGAACTGCAAGTTGCTGAAAATTTAGTGACCTTTTGCAGTGGGTTCAAAGCTGCTGTTGTGGGAAACGGCCACAAGGAGGTAGCATTTCTCCATTCCCCAATCTGGGTACTAGGGCAGCAGAGCCTTTCTGGAAGTCATTGTCCTAGGTTGTAAATTAGAATGGAAATTGCCAGGAGAAATCCCCATAAGTTTATGTCTCATTACTTCTTCTTGGTTTTTAAAATTTTTTTAATCTGGGTAAAGTTTAGAATATTGTTTGTCCTAGGTGTACACAATCTGGTTCATTTGTACATTATGTATGTCTATTAATGTACAGATCCTCTTCCCATGTAAAATATTACAGTGTTCCGTCGACCTCCCTTGCTATATGTTCGGTGTTTTTGATACATGTATATAATATGTATTTGTATATGTATGGTAACACTAATGTTCATTTCTCAATTTCCCCCCTCCTTTCCTTTCAGATGAGCATAGTTTGTTTTCTAAGCCTGTGAGTGTCTTTCTCTTTGGAAATATGTTCATCTGTGTCAGTTATTAGATAATGCCATAAGTGATAATATAGGATATAGGTGTTTTGCTTTCCGACCTACTTCATGTTTTGTGATTATCTCCAGGCTCAAGTATGGTGCCTCAAAGAGCAGTGCTTCAATGTTTTCCATGGCTAATATTCCATTGTGTACATGGACCACTTCTTCTTGGTGCATTCCTCTGTCGATGGACATTTTCGTTGCTTCCAAGTGTTGCCTATGGTAAATATTGCTGGAGTGCAGGATTTCCAGCCTGTGATTTTTGATTTTCATTTTCTCAGGTGATAGACCCAGCAGTGGGTATGATTGATTGACTGGTACGGTAGCTCAACGTTTACCTTTTCAAGGCAACTCCATTGTGCTTTCATTAGTGGCTCTTGCCACGTCCCCCTTAGAATCGAGGGTACGCATTTCTCCACAATCACGTCAGCATTTATTGTTGGCAGAATTTTTTTTGATGGCCATTATGACTGGTGTGAGCTGATAGGTTTTTGTAATTTGGGTTTACATGTCTGTAAAAATTCCTACAATTCATCATTTTTCCACGGCTTTTTCTTTTCTGTTAAAAGAAAAAAGCAAAAAAGTGTGAGTATAATATACCTCTTCAAATATTCTTTTTGGAAGGTTGCACTCTAGAATTTTTTGGTCGATTTTCGACCTCAGTATTTTTTGGAGGTCAGGTGTCATTTACAGAACTGCAATTGGTGAATACTTAGTGACCTTTTGCAGTGGGTTTAAAGCTGCTGTTGTGGGAAACGGCCACAAGGATGCAGCATTTCTCCATTCCCAAATCTGGGTACTAGGGCAGCAGAGCCATTCTAGAAGTCGTTTGTCTAGGTTGTAAATTTGAATGGAATGTGCCAGGAAATCCCCCCATAAGTCTATGTCTCATTACTCCTAGTTCGTTGTTTTAATTTTTTCAATTGGGGTAATGGTTAGAATGTTGCTTGTCCAAGGTGTACACACTCTGGTTCATCTACATATTCTACATACCTATTTATGTAGAGATCCTCTTCCCTTGTAAATTATTACAGTGTTCCGTAATCCTTCCTTGCTATATGGTCGGTCTTTTTGATATATGTATATAATATGTATTTGTATACATATGGTAACGCTAATCTTCATTTATCCATTCCCCCCACCTTTACTTTTAGATAAGCATAGTTCTGTTTTAATAAGTCTGTGATTGACTTTCTGTGTGGAAATATGTTCATTTGTGTCAGTTATTAGATAACGCCTATAAGTGATATCATAGGATATAGGACTTTTGCTTTCCGACTTACCTCATGTTCTGTGATTATCTCCAAGATCATCTATGGGGCCTCAAAGAGCAGTGTTTCATTGTTTTCCATGGCTAGTATTCATTGTGTACATGGACCACTTCTTCTTTATCCTTTCATCTGTAGATGGACATTTTGGTTGCTTCACTGTCTTGTCTATTGTGAATAAGGCTGCAGTGCAGCTTTTGCAGCCCGGGTCTTCTTCATTCTGGTCTTCTCAGGTGAGAGGCCCATTGGTGCGCCTGCTGGATTGACTGGTACCTCAATTTTTCCTTTTAAACGCAGCTCTTTCCTGTTCTCATTATTAGCGTTTAACCCTTTTACATCTCACCAGCAGCTAGAGGGTACACAGTTCTCTAAAACCTCTTCAGCATTTATTGTTTGTAGACTTTTTGCCAATGGTCAGTCGACTGGTGTGAGTTGAAGACTTTTTGTAGATTAGATTGCATGAGTCTAATACTTCCTGAGGCTGAGCTTTTATCCATTTTCCTTTCTTTAAAAAGAGAGTGAGTAAAACTTACCTCTTCATACTGTCTTCTTGAAAATTTTGCCTGTTTTGAATTTTTTTTATCCATTCCCTACCTCAGCACAATTTTGAGGGCAGGTGTCCTTTACAGCCCTGAGTCCTTGTGAATGGTAAGTGACCATTAGCTGTGGGTTAAAAGCTGCTCTTGCGGGATTCGGCCACATGGCGGCAGCATTTCTCCTTTACCAAATCTGGTTACTAGGTCAACAGAGCCTTACTGGAAGTGGTGTTCTAGGTTGTAAATTAGAATGGCATGTGAGAGGAAAACGCCCTTTAATGTATGTCTCATTACTTCTTGTTGTTATTTTTAACTTACGTTTTATTTTTTATCACAGCAAACTTGATTACAATGTTTTGTTTGTTCTAGGTGTGCAAGATGTGGTTCTTTCACACATATACATATATCTATTCTTCTTCGGAGCCTTTTCCCATGTAGGTTATGACACAATGTTGAGTAGTCTTCTCTTGGTATTGCGTAGGTCTTTGGTGATTACATATTTCACAGGTGTTTGTATCTCTCTGTTAACCTCAATACGGTAATGTATCCATTCCTCACACCTTTCTAATTGGTGAACCATAAGTTTTTTTATTGATTCTATGATAGTGTTTCTCTGTGGAAATATCTTTGTTTGTATCATTTTTTAGGTAACCCCTATATATGATATGATAGGATATGTGTCTTTCGCTTTCTCACTTACTCCAAGTTGCGTGATTACTTCTAGACTCATCTACGGTGCTGTAAATGGCATTGTTTCATTTTTTCACTAGCTCATATTCCATCTGTACAGGTAGCAGTTCTTCTTTGTCCACCCATCTGTCGGTGGACTTTTTGGTTACTTCCATATCTTGGCTATTGTAATAGTGTGCAATGCAGATTTGCGTGGCTGTGTCCTTCCAATTCTGTCTTCTTCGTTTATAGGTCCAGGAATAGGTCTGCTGGATCACATGGTAGCTCAATGTTTACTTTTTAAAGGCACCTCTGTTCTGTTCTCCTTAGTGTCTCTTTCCAGGTTACGTCCCACTTAAAGTGGAGGGCATGTATTTCTTCCCAGCACCTTCAGGATTTATTCTTTGTAGTTTTTGCTGATGATTATTCTGAGTGGTGTGAGCTGATACCTCTTTGTGGTTGAATTTGCATGTGTCTCATAATGCGTTGAAATTGAGCTTTAAGACATGATCTTTTTATTTTTCCAGCTGTGATTAGAGCTTATTTCTTCACAGTGTTTTCTTAAAGTATGTGTCACCATTTGTAATATTTTGGCCGTTATCTCCCTCAAGACATTTTGAGGGCAGGTTTCATTTACAGCCCTGCAGTACTTGTTCATATGAAGTGACCATTAGCTCAGGCTTTAAACCTGCTTTTGCAGGTAACGGCCAGAGAGCGGCAGCCTTTCTACGTTTCCCATGCTGGTACTAGGGAAACAGACCTAACGGCCAGTGGTGTTCTTCGGTTATAAATTAGAGTGCAATGTGCCCGGATAAAACCACAAATGTTGATGTCTCCTTGCTTTTGTTTGTTTTTAAATTGAGTTTATATTTATTATTAGAGTAATATTCCATTGTGTACGTGGACCACTTCTTCTTGGTGCATTCCTCGGTTGATGGACATTTTCATTGCTTCCAAGTGCTGGCTATGGTAAATCTTGCTGGCGTACAGGTTTGCCAGCCTGTGACTTTTTGATTCTCATTTTCTCAAGTGATAGGCCAAGCAGTGGTTGTGATTGATTGACTGGTAGCTCAATGTTTCCCTTTTCAAAGCACCTACACTGTGTTTTCATTAGTGGCTCTTTACATGCCCCCCCTTACAACCGAAGGTACGCATTTCTCCACACTCCCTTCACGGTTTATTTTTTGCAGCATTTTTCCTAATGGCCATTCTGACTGCTGTGAGCTGATAGGTTTTTGTAATATGGGTATGCATGTCATTAAAATTTTTTAAATTCGTCATATTCCTACCCCTTTTTCTTTTCTCTTAAAAGAAAAACCCGTGAGTACAATATAGCTCTTGAACTTGTCTTCTTCGAAGCTTGCCCTCTTTTGAATTTTTTGGTCGATTTTTGACCCCAGAAATTTTCTGGAGGGCAGGTATCATTTACAGAACTGCAAGTTGGTGAAAATTTAGTGACCTTTTGCAGTGGGTTCAAAGCTGCTGTTGTGGGAAACGGCCACAAGGAGGTAGCATTTCTCCATTCCCCAATCTGGGTACTAGGGCAGCAGAGCCTTTCTGGAAGTCCTTGTCCTAGGTTGTAAATTAGAATGGAAATTGCCAGGAGAAATCCCCATAAGTTTATGTCTCATTACTTCTTCTTGGTTTTTAAAATTTTTTTAATCTGGGTAAAGTTTAGAATATTGTTTGTCCTAGGTGTACACAATCTGGTTCATTTGTACATTATGTATGTCTATTAATGTACAGATCCTCTTCCCATGTAAAATATTACAGTGTTCCGTCGACCTCCCTTGCTATATGTTCGGTGTTTTTGATACATGTATATAATATGTATTTGTATATGTATGGTAACACTAATGTTCATTTCTCAATTTCCCCCCTCCTTTCCTTTCAGATGAGCATAGTTTGTTTTCTAAGCCTGTGAGTGTCTTTCTCTTTGGAAATATGTTCATCTGTGTCAGTTATTAGATAATGCCATAAGTGATAATATAGGATATAGGTGTTTTGCTTTCCGACCTACTTCATGTTTTGTGATTATCTCCAGGCTCAAGTATGGTTCCTCAAAGAGCAGTGCTTCAATGTTTTCCATGGCTAATATTCCATTGTGTACATGGACCACTTCTTCTTGGTGCATTCCTCTGTCGATGGACATTTTCGTTGCTTCCAAGTGTTGCCTATGGTAAATATTGCTGGAGTGCAGGATTTCCAGCCTGTGATTTTTGATTTTCATTTTCTCAGGTGATAGACCCAGCAGTGGGTATGATTGATTGACTGGTACGGTAGCTCAACGTTTACCTTTTCAAGGCAACTCCATTGTGCTTTCATTAGTGGCTCTTGCCACGTCCCCCTTAGAATCAAGGGTACGCATTTCTCCACAATCACGTCAGCATTTATTGTTGGCAGAATTTTTTTTGATGGCCATTATGACTGGTGTGAGCTGATAGGTTTTTGTAATTTGGGTTTACATGTCTGTAAAAATTCCTACAATTCATCATTTTTCCACGGCTTTTTCTTTTCTGTTAAAAGAAAAAAGCAAAAAAGTGTGAGTATAATATACCTCTTCAAATATTCTTTTTGGAAGGTTGCACTCTAGAATTTTTTGGTCGATTTTCGACCTCAGTATTTTTTGGAGGGCAGGTGTCATTTACAGAACTGCAATTGGTGAATATTTAGTGACCTTTTGCAGTGGGTTTAAAGCTGCTGTTGTGGGAAACGGCCACAAGGATGCAGCATTTCTCCATTCCCAAATCTGGGTACTAGGGCAGCAGAGCCATTCTAGAAGTCGTTTGTCTAGGTTGTAAATTTGAATGGAATGTGCCAGGAAAACCCCCCATAAGTCTATGTCTCATTACTCCTAGTTCGTTGTTTTAATTTTTTCAATTGGGGTAATGGTTAGAATGTTGCTTGTCCAAGGTGTACACACTCTGGTTCATCTACATATTCTACATACCTATTTATGTAGAGATCCTCTTCCCTTGTAAATTATTACAGTGTTCCGTAATCCTTCCTTGCTATATGGTCGGTCTTTTTGATATATGTATATAATATGTATTTGTATACATATGGTAACGCTAATCTTCATTTATCCATTCCCCCCACCTTTACTTTTAGATAAGCATAGTTCTTTTTTAATAAGTCTGTGATTGACTTTCTGTGTGGAAATATGTTCATTTGTGTCAGTTATTAGATAACGCCTATAAGTGATATCATAGGATATAGGACTTTTGCTTTCCGACTTACCTCATGTTCTGTGATTATCTCCAAGATCATCTATGGGGCCTCAAAGAGCAGTGTTTCATTGTTTTCCATGGCTAGTATTCATTGTGTACATGGACCACTTCTTCTTTATCCTTTCATCTGTAGATGGACATTTTGGTTGCTTCACTGTCTTGTCTATTGTGAATAAGGCTGCAGTGCAGCTTTTGCAGCCCGGGTCTTCTTCATTCTGGTCTTCTCAGGTGAGAGGCCCATTGGTGCGCCTGCTGGATTGACTGGTACCTCAATTTTTCCTTTTAAACGCAGCTCTTTCCTGTTCTCATTATTAGCGTTTAACCCTTTTACATCTCACCAGCAGCTAGAGGGTACACAGTTCTCTAAAACCTCTTCAGCATTTATTGTTTGTAGACTTTTTGCCAATGGTCAGTCGACTGGTGTGAGTTGAAGACTTTTTGTAGATTAGATTGCATGAGTCTAATACTTCCTGAGGCTGAGCTTTTATCCATTTTCCTTTCTTTAAAAAGAGAGTGAGTAAAACTTACCTCTTCATACTGTCTTCTTGAAAATTTTGCCTGTTTTGAATTTTTTTTATCCATTCCCTACCTCAGCACAATTTTGAGGGCAGGTGTCCTTTACAGCCCTGAGTCCTTGTGAATGGTAAGTGACCATTAGCTGTGGGTTAAAAGCTGCTCTTGCGGGAATCGGCCACATGGCGGCAGCATTTCTCCTTTACCAAATCTGGTTACTAGGTCAACAGAGCCTTACTGGAAGTGGTGTTCTAGGTTGTAAATTAGAATGGCATGTGAGAGGAAAACGCCCTTTAATGTATGTCTCATTACTTCTTGTTGTTATTTTTAACTTACGTTTTATTTTTTATCACAGCAAACTTGATTACAATGTTTTGTTTGTTCTAGGTGTGCAAGATGTGGTTCTTTCACACATATACATATATCTATTCTTCTTCGGAGCCTTTTCCCATGTAGGTTATGACACAATGTTGAGTAGTCTTCTCTTGGTATTGCGTAGGTCTTTGGTGATTACATATTTCACAGGTGTTTGTATCTCTCTGTTAACCTCAATACGGTAATGTATCCATTCCTCACACCTTTCTAATTGGTGAACCATAAGTTTTTTTATTGATTCTATGATAGTGTTTCTCTGTGGAAATATCTTTGTTTGTATCATTTTTTAGGTAACCCCTATATATGATATGATAGGATATGTGTCTTTCGCTTTCTCACTTACTCCAAGTTGCGTGATTACTTCTAGACTCATCTACGGTGCTGCAAATGGCATTGTTTCATTTTTTCACTAGCTCATATTCCATCTGTACAGGTAGCAGTTCTTCTTTGTCCACCCATCTGTCGGTGGACTTTTTGGTTACTTCCATATCTTGGCTATTGTAATAGTGTGCAATGCAGATTTGCGTGGCTGTGTCCTTCCAATTCTGTCTTCTTCGTTTATAGGTCCAGGAATAGGTCTGCTGGATCACATGGTAGCTCAATGTTTACTTTTTAAAGGCACCTCTGTTCTGTTCTCCTTAGTGTCTCTTTCCAGGTTACGTCCCACTTAAAGTGGAGGGCATGTATTTCTTCCCAGCACCTTCATGATTTATTCTTTGTAGTTTTTGCTGATGATTATTCTGAGTGGTGTGAGCTGATACCTCTTTGTGGTTGAATTTGCATGTGTCTCATAATGCGTTGAAATTGAGCTTTAAGACATGATCTTTTTATTTTTCCAGCTGTGATTAGAGCTTATTTCTTCACAGTGTTTTCTTAAAGTATGTGTCACCATTTGTAATATTTTGGCCGTTATCTCCCTCAAGACATTTTGAGGGCAGGTTTCATTTACAGCCCTGCAGTACTTGTTCATATGAAGTGACCATTAGCTCAGGCTTTAAACCTGCTTTTGCAGGTAACGGCCAGAGAGCGGCAGCCTTTCTACGTTTCCCAGGCTGGTACTAGGGAAACAGACCTAACGGCCAGTGGTGTTCTTCGGTTATAAATTAGAGTGCAATGTGCCCGGATAAAACCACAAATGTTGATGTCTCCTTGCTTTTGTTTGTTTTTAAATTGAGTTTATATTTATTATTAGAGTAATATTCCATTGTGTACGTGGACCACTTCTTCTTGGTGCATTCCTCGGTTGATGGACATTTTCATTGCTTCCAAGTGCTGGCTATGGTAAATCTTGCTGGCGTACAGGTTTGCCAGCCTGTGACTTTTTGATTCTCATTTTCTCAAGTGATAGGCCAAGCAGTGGTTGTGATTGATTGACTGGTAGCTCAATGTTTCCCTTTTCAAAGCACCTACACTGTGTTTTCATTAGTGGCTCTTTACATGCCCCCCCTTACAACCGAAGGTACGCATTTCTCCACACTCCCTTCACGGTTTATTTTTTGCAGCATTTTTCCTAATGGCCATTCTGACTGCTGTGAGCTGATAGGTTTTTGTAATATGGGTATGCATGTCATTAAAATTTTTTAAATTCGTCATATTCCTACCCCTTTTTCTTTTCTCTTAAAAGAAAAACCCGTGAGTACAATATAGCTCTTGAACTTGTCTTCTTCGAAGCTTGCCCTCTTTTGAATTTTTTGGTCGATTTTTGACCCCAGAAATTTTCTGGAGGGCAGGTATCATTTACAGAACTGCAAGTTGGTGAAAATTTAGTGACCTTTTGCAGTGGGTTCAAAGCTGCTGTTGTGGGAAACGGCCACAAGGAGGTAGCATTTCTCCATTCCCCAATCTGGGTACTAGGGCAGCAGAGCCTTTCTGGAAGTCCTTGTCCTAGGTTGTAAATTAGAATGGAAATTGCCAGGAGAAATCCCCATAAGTTTATGTCTCATTACTTCTTCTTGGTTTTTAAAATTTTTTTAATCTGGGTAAAGTTTAGAATATTGTTTGTCCTAGGTGTACACAATCTGGTTCATTTGTACATTATGTATGTCTATTAATGTACAGATCCTCTTCCCATGTAAAATATTACAGTGTTCCGTCGACCTCCCTTGCTATATGTTCGGTGTTTTTGATACATGTATATAATATGTATTTGTATATGTATGGTAACACTAATGTTCATTTCTCAATTTCCCCCCTCCTTTCCTTTCAGATGAGCATAGTTTGTTTTCTAAGCCTGTGAGTGTCTTTCTCTTTGGAAATATGTTCATCTGTGTCAGTTATTAGATAATGCCATAAGTGATAATATAGGATATAGGTGTTTTGCTTTCCGACCTACTTCATGTTTTGTGATTATCTCCAGGCTCAAGTATGGTTCCTCAAAGAGCAGTGCTTCAATGTTTTCCATGGCTAATATTCCATTGTGTACATGGACCACTTCTTCTTGGTGCATTCCTCTGTCGATGGACATTTTCGTTGCTTCCAAGTGTTGCCTATGGTAAATATTGCTGGAGTGCAGGATTTCCAGCCTGTGATTTTTGATTTTCATTTTCTCAGGTGATAGACCCAGCAGTGGGTATGATTGATTGACTGGTACGGTAGCTCAACGTTTACCTTTTCAAGGCAACTCCATTGTGCTTTCATTAGTGGCTCTTGCCACGTCCCCCTTAGAATCAAGGGTACGCATTTCTCCACAATCACGTCAGCATTTATTGTTGGCAGAATTTTTTTTGATGGCCATTATGACTGGTGTGAGCTGATAGGTTTTTGTAATTTGGGTTTACATGTCTGTAAAAATTCCTACAATTCATCATTTTTCCACGGCTTTTTCTTTTCTGTTAAAAGAAAAAAGCAAAAAAGTGTGAGTATAATATACCTCTTCAAATATTCTTTTTGGAAGGTTGCACTCTAGAATTTTTTGGTCGATTTTCGACCTCAGTATTTTTTGGAGGGCAGGTGTCATTTACAGAACTGCAATTGGTGAATATTTAGTGACCTTTTGCAGTGGGTTTAAAGCTGCTGTTGTGGGAAACGGCCACAAGGATGCAGCATTTCTCCATTCCCAAATCTGGGTACTAGGGCAGCAGAGCCATTCTAGAAGTCGTTTGTCTAGGTTGTAAATTTGAATGGAATGTGCCAGGAAAACCCCCCATAAGTCTATGTCTCATTACTCCTAGTTCGTTGTTTTAATTTTTTCAATTGGGGTAATGGTTAGAATGTTGCTTGTCCAAGGTGTACACACTCTGGTTCATCTACATATTCTACATACCTATTTATGTAGAGATCCTCTTCCCTTGTAAATTATTACAGTGTTCCGTAATCCTTCCTTGCTATATGGTCGGTCTTTTTGATATATGTATATAATATGTATTTGTATACATATGGTAACGCTAATCTTCATTTATCCATTCCCCCCACCTTTACTTTTAGATAAGCATAGTTCTTTTTTAATAAGTCTGTGATTGACTTTCTGTGTGGAAATATGTTCATTTGTGTCAGTTATTAGATAACGCCTATAAGTGATATCATAGGATATAGGACTTTTGCTTTCCGACTTACCTCATGTTCTGTGATTATCTCCAAGATCATCTATGGGGCCTCAAAGAGCAGTGTTTCATTGTTTTCCATGGCTAGTATTCATTGTGTACATGGACCACTTCTTCTTTATCCTTTCATCTGTAGATGGACATTTTGGTTGCTTCACTGTCTTGTCTATTGTGAATAAGGCTGCAGTGCAGCTTTTGCAGCCCGGGTCTTCTTCATTCTGGTCTTCTCAGGTGAGAGGCCCATTGGTGCGCCTGCTGGATTGACTGGTACCTCAATTTTTCCTTTTAAACGCAGCTCTTTCCTGTTCTCATTATTAGCGTTTAACCCTTTTACATCTCACCAGCAGCTAGAGGGTACACAGTTCTCTAAAACCTCTTCAGCATTTATTGTTTGTAGACTTTTTGCCAATGGTCAGTCGACTGGTGTGAGTTGAAGACTTTTTGTAGATTAGATTGCATGAGTCTAATACTTCCTGAGGCTGAGCTTTTATCCATTTTCCTTTCTTTAAAAAGAGAGTGAGTAAAACTTACCTCTTCATACTGTCTTCTTGAAAATTTTGCCTGTTTTGAATTTTTTTTATCCATTCCCTACCTCAGCACAATTTTGAGGGCAGGTGTCCTTTACAGCCCTGAGTCCTTGTGAATGGTAAGTGACCATTAGCTGTGGGTTAAAAGCTGCTCTTGCGGGAATCGGCCACATGGCGGCAGCATTTCTCCTTTACCAAATCTGGTTACTAGGTCAACAGAGCCTTACTGGAAGTGGTGTTCTAGGTTGTAAATTAGAATGGCATGTGAGAGGAAAACGCCCTTTAATGTATGTCTCATTACTTCTTGTTGTTATTTTTAACTTACGTTTTATTTTTTATCACAGCAAACTTGATTACAATGTTTTGTTTGTTCTAGGTGTGCAAGATGTGGTTCTTTCACACATATACATATATCTATTCTTCTTCGGAGCCTTTTCCCATGTAGGTTATGACACAATGTTGAGTAGTCTTCTCTTGGTATTGCGTAGGTCTTTGGTGATTACATATTTCACAGGTGTTTGTATCTCTCTGTTAACCTCAATACGGTAATGTATCCATTCCTCACACCTTTCTAATTGGTGAACCATAAGTTTTTTTATTGATTCTATGATAGTGTTTCTCTGTGGAAATATCTTTGTTTGTATCATTTTTTAGGTAACCCCTATATATGATATGATAGGTTATGTGTCTTTCGCTTTCTCACTTACTCCAAGTTGCGTGATTACTTCTAGACTCATCTACGGTGCTGCAAATGGCATTGTTTCATTTTTTCACTAGCTCATATTCCATCTGTACAGGTAGCAGTTCTTCTTTGTCCACCCATCTGTCGGTGGACTTTTTGGTTACTTCCATATCTTGGCTATTGTAATAGTGTGCAATGCAGATTTGCGTGGCTGTGTCCTTCCAATTCTGTCTTCTTAGTTTATAGGTCCAGGAATAGGTCTGCTGGATCATATGGTAGCTCAATGTTTACTTTTTAAAGGCACCTCTGTTCTGTTCTCCTTAGTGTCTCTTTCCAGGTTACGTCCCACTTAAAGTGGAGGGCATGTATTTCTTCCCAGCACCTTCAGGATTTATTCTTTGTAGTTTTTGCTGATGATTATTCTGAGTGGTGTGAGCTGATACCTCTTTGTGGTTGAATTTGCATGTGTCTCATAATGCGTTGAAATTGAGCTTTAAGACATGATCTTTTTATTTTTCCAGCTGTGATTAGAGCTTATTTCTTCACAGTGTTTTCTTAAAGTATGTGTCACCATTTGTAATATTTTGGCCGTTATCTCCCTCAAGACATTTTGAGGGCAGGTTTCATTTACAGCCCTGCAGTACTTGTTCATGTGAAGTGACCATTAGCTCAGGCTTTAAACCTGCTTTGGCAGGTAACGGCCAGAGAGCGGCAGCCTTTCTACGTTTCCCATGCTGGTACTAGGGAAACAGACCTACCGGCCAGTGGTGTTCTTCGGTTATAAATTAGAGTGCAATGTGCCCGGATAAAACCACAAATGTTGATGTCTCCTTGCTTTTGTTTGTTTTTAAATTGAGTTTATATTTATTATTAGAGTAATATTCCATTGTGTACGTGGACCACTTCTTCTTGGTGCATTCCTCGGTTGATGGACATTTTCATTGCTTCCAAGTGCTGGCTATGGTAAATCTTGCTGGCGTACAGGTTTGCCAGCCTGTGACTTTTTGATTCTCATTTTCTCAAGTGATAGGCCAAGCAGTGGTTGTGATTGATTGACTGGTAGCTCAATGTTTCCCTTTTCAAAGCACCTACACTGTGTTTTCATTAGTGGCTCTTTACATGCCCCCCCTTACAACCGAAGGTACGCATTTCTCCACACTCCCTTCACGGTTTATTTTTTGCAGCATTTTTCCTAATGGCCATTCTGACTGCTGTGAGCTGATAGGTTTTTGTAATATGGGTATGCATGTCATTAAAATTTTTTAAATTCGTCATATTCCTACCCCTTTTTCTTTTCTCTTAAAAGAAAAACCCGTGAGTACAATATAGCTCTTGAACTTGTCTTCTTCGAAGCTTGCCCTCTTTTGAATTTTTTGGTCGATTTTTGACCCCAGAAATTTTCTGGAGGGCAGGTATCATTTACAGAACTGCAAGTTGGTGAAAATTTAGTGACCTTTTGCAGTGGGTTCAAAGCTGCTGTTGTGGGAAACGGCCACAAGGAGGTAGCATTTCTCCATTCCCCAATCTGGGTACTAGGGCAGCAGAGCCTTTCTGGAAGTCATTGTCCTAGGTTGTAAATTAGAATGGAAATTGCCAAGAGAAATCCCCATAAGTTTATGTCCCATTACTTCTTCTTGGTTTTTAAAATTTTTTTAATCTGGGTAAAGTTTAGAATATTGTTTGTCCTAGGTGTACACAATCTGGTTCATTTGTACATTATGTATGTCTATTAATGTACAGATCCTCTTCCCATGTAAAATATTACAGTGTTCCGTCGACCTCCCTTGCTATATGTTCGGTGTTTTTGATACATGTATATAATATGTATTTGTATATGTATGGTAACACTAATGTTCATTTCTCAATTTCCCCCCTCCTTTCCTTTCAGATGAGCATAGTTTGTTTTCTAAGCCTGTGAGTGTCTTTCTCTTTGGAAATATGTTCATCTGTGTCAGTTATTAGATAATGCCATAAGTGATAATATAGGATATAGGTGTTTTGCTTTCCGACCTACTTCATGTTTTGTGATTATCTCCAGGCTCAAGTATGGTGCCTCAAAGAGCAGTGCTTCAATGTTTTCCATGGCTAATATTCCATTGTGTACATGGACCACTTCTTCTTGGTGCATTCCTCTGTCGATGGACATTTTCGTTGCTTCCAAGTGTTGCCTATGGTAAATATTGCTGGAGTGCAGGATTTCCAGCCTGTGATTTTTGATTTTCATTTTCTCAGGTGATAGACCCAGCAGTGGGTATGATTGATTGACTGGTACGGTAGCTCAACGTTTACCTTTTCAAGGCAACTCCATTGTGCTTTCATTAGTGGCTCTTGCCACGTCCCCCTTAGAATCGAGGGTACGCATTTCTCCACAATCACGTCAGCATTTATTGTTGGCAGAATTTTTTTTGATGGCCATTATGACTGGTGTGAGCTGATAGGTTTTTGTAATTTGGGTTTACATGTCTGTAAAAATTCCTACAATTCATCATTTTTCCACGGCTTTTTCTTTTCTGTTAAAAGAAAAAAGCAAAAAATTGTGAGTATAATATACCTCTTCAAATATTCTTTTTGGAAGGTTGCACTCTAGAATTTTTTGGTCGATTTTCGACCTCAGTATTTTTTGGAGGGCAGGTGTCATTTACAGAACTGCAATTGGTGAATACTTAGTGACCTTTTGCAGTGGGTTTAAAGCTGCTGTTGTGGGAAACGGCCACAAGGATGCAGCATTTCTCCATTCCCAAATCTGGGTACTAGGGCAGCAGAGCCATTCTAGAAGTCGTTTGTCTAGGTTGTAAATTTGAATGGAATGTGCCAGGAAAACCCCCCATAAGTCTATGTCTCATTACTCCTAGTTCGTTGTTTTAATTTTTTCAATTGGGGTAATGGTTAGAATGTTGCTTGTCCAAGGTGTACACACTCTGGTTCATCTACATATTCTACATACCTATTTATGTAGAGATCCTCTTCCCTTGTAAATTATTACAGTGTTCCGTAATCCTTCCTTGCTATATGGTCGGTCTTTTTGATATATGTATATAATATGTATTTGTATACATATGGTAACGCTAATCTTCATTTATCCATTCCCCCCACCTTTACTTTTAGATAAGCATAGTTCTTTTTTAATAAGTCTGTGATTGACTTTCTGTGTGGAAATATGTTCATTTGTGTCAGTTATTAGATAACGCCTATAAGTGATATCATAGGATATAGGACTTTTGCTTTCCGACTTACCTCATGTTCTGTGATTATCTCCAAGATCATCTATGGGGCCTCAAAGAGCAGTGTTTCATTGTTTTCCATGGCTAGTATTCATTGTGTACATGGACCACTTCTTCTTTATCCTTTCATCTGTAGATGGACATTTTGGTTGCTTCACTGTCTTGTCTATTGTGAATAAGGTTGCAGTGCAGCTTTTGCAGCCCGGGTCTTCTTCATTCTGGTCTTCTCAGGTGAGAGGCCCATTGGTGCGCCTGCTGGATTGACTGGTACCTCAATTTTTCCTTTTAAACGCAGCTCTTTCCTGTTCTCATTATTAGCGTTTAACCCTTTTACATCTCACCAGCAGCTAGAGGGTACACAGTTCTCTAAAACCTCTTCAGCATTTATTGTTTGTAGACTTTTTGCCAATGGTCAGTCGACTGGTGTGAATTGAAGACTTTTTGTAGATTAGATTGCATGAGTCTAATACTTCCTGAGGCTGAGCTTTTATCCATTTTCCTTTCTTTAAAAAGAGAGTGAGTAAAACTTACCTCTTCATACTGTCTTCTTGAAAATTTTGCCTGTTTTGAATTTTTTTTATCCATTCCCTACCTCAGCACAATTTTGAGGGCAGGTGTCCTTTACAGCCCTGAGTCCTTGTGAATGGTAAGTGACCATTAGCTGTGGGTTAAAAGCTGCTCTTGCGGGAATCGGCCACATGGCGGCAGCATTTCTCCTTTACCAAATCTGGTTACTAGGTCAACAGAGCCTTACTGGAAGTGGTGTTCTAGGTTGTAAATTAGAATGGCATGTGAGAGGAAAACGCCCTTTAATGTATGTCTCATTACTTCTTGTTGTTATTTTTAACTTACGTTTTATTTTTTATCACAGCAAACTTGATTACAATGTTTTGTTTGTTCTAGGTGTGCAAGATGTGGTTCTTTCACACATATACATATATCTATTCTTCTTCGGAGCCTTTTCCCATGTAGGTTATGACACAATGTTGAGTAGTCTTCTCTTGGTATTGCGTAGGTCTTTGGTGATTACATATTTCACAGGTGTTTGTATCTCTCTGTTAACCTCAATACGGTAATGTATCCATTCCTCACACCTTTCTAATTGGTGAACCATAAGTTTTTTTATTGATTCTATGATAGTGTTTCTCTGTGGAAATATCTTTGTTTGTATCATTTTTTAGGTAACCCCTATATATGATATGATAGGATATGTGTCTTTCGCTTTCTCACTTACTCCAAGTTGCGTGATTACTTCTAGACTCATCTACGGTGCTGCAAATGGCATTGTTTCATTTTTTCACTAGCTCATATTCCATCTGTACAGGTAGCAGTTCTTCTTTGTCCACCCATCTGTCGGTGGACTTTTTGGTTACTTCCATATCTTGGCTATTGTAATAGTGTGCAATGCAGATTTGCGTGGCTGTGTCCTTCCAATTCTGTCTTCTTAGTTTATAGGTTCAGGAATAGGTCTGCTGGATCATATGGTAGCTCAATGTTTACTTTTTAAAGGCACCTCTGTTCTGTTCTCCTTAGTGGCTCTTTCCAGGTTACGTCCCACTTAAAGTGGAGGGCATGTATTTCTTCCCAGCACCTTCAGGATTTATTCTTTGTAGTTTTTGCTGATGATTATTCTGAGTGGTGTGAGCTGATACCTCTTTGTGGTTGAATTTGCATGTGTCTCATAATGCGTTGAAATTGAGCTTTAAGACATGATCTTTTTATTTTTCCAGCTGTGATTAGAGCTTATTTCTTCACAGTGTTTTCTTAAAGTATGTGTCACCATTTGTAATATTTTGGCCGTTATCTCCCTCAAGACATTTTGAGGGCAGGTTTCATTTACAGCCCTGCAGTACTTGTTCATATGAAGTGACCATTAGCTCAGGCTTTAAACCTGCTTTTGCAGGTAACGGCCAGAGAGCGGCAGCCTTTCTACGTTTCCCATGCTGGTACTAGGGAAACAGACCTACCGGCCAGTGGTGTTCTTCGGTTATAAATTAGAGTGCAATGTGCCCGGATAAAACCACAAATGTTGATGTCTCCTTGCTTTTGTTTGTTTTTAAATTGAGTTTATATTTATTATTAGAGTAATATTCCATTGTGTACGTGGACCACTTCTTCTTGGTGCATTCCTCGGTTGATGGACATTTTCATTGCTTCCAAGTGCTGGCTATGGTAAATCTTGCTGGCGTACAGGTTTGCCAGCCTGTGACTTTTTGATTCTCATTTTCTCAAGTGATAGGCCAAGCAGTGGTTGTGATTGATTGACTGGTAGCTCAATGTTTCCCTTTTCAAAGCACCTACACTGTGTTTTCATTAGTGGCTCTTTACATGCCCCCCCTTACAACCGAAGGTACGCATTTCTCCACACTCCCTTCACGGTTTATTTTTTGCAGCATTTTTCCTAATGGCCATTCTGACTGCTGTGAGCTGATAGGTTTTTGTAATATGGGTATGCATGTCATTAAAATTTTTTAAATTCGTCATATTCCTACCCCTTTTTCTTTTCTCTTAAAATAAAAACCCGTGAGTACAATATAGCTCTTGAACTTGTCTTCTTCGAAGCTTGCCCTCTTTTGAATTTTTTGGTCGATTTTTGACCCCAGAAATTTTCTGGAGGGCAGGTATCATTTACAGAACTGCAAGTTGGTGAAAATTTAGTGACCTTTTGCAGTGGGTTCAAAGCTGCTGTTGTGGGAAACGGCCACAAGGAGGTAGCATTTCTCCATTCCCCAATCTGGGTACTAGGGCAGCAGAGCCTTTCTGGAAGTCATTGTCCTAGGTTGTAAATTAGAATGGAAATTGCCAGGAGAAATCCCCATAAGTTTATGTCTCATTACTTCTTCTTGGTTTTTAAAATTTTTTTAATCTGGGTAAAGTTTAGAATATTGTTTGTCCTAGGTGTACACAATCTGGTTCATTTGTACATTATGTATGTCTATTAATGTACAGATCCTCTTCCCATGTAAAATATTACAGTGTTCCGTCGACCTCCCTTGCTATATGTTCGGTGTTTTTGATACATGTATATAATATGTATTTGTATATGTATGGTAACACTAATGTTCATTTCTCAATTTCCCCCCTCCTTTCCTTTCAGATGAGCATAGTTTGTTTTCTAAGCCTGTGAGTGTCTTTCTCTTTGGAAATATGTTCATCTGTGTCAGTTATTAGATAATGCCATAAGTGATAATATAGGATATAGGTGTTTTGCTTTCCGACCTACTTCATGTTTTGTGATTATCTCCAGGCTCAAGTATGGTTCCTCAAAGAGCAGTGCTTCAATGTTTTCCATGGCTAATATTCCATTGTGTACATGGACCACTTCTTCTTGGTGCATTCCTCTGTCGATGGACATTTTCGTTGCTTCCAAGTGTTGCCTATGGTAAATATTGCTGGAGTGCAGGATTTCCAGCCTGTGATTTTTGATTTTCATTTTCTCAGGTGATAGACCCAGCAGTGGGTATGATTGATTGACTGGTACGGTAGCTCAACGTTTACCTTTTCAAGGCAACTCCATTGTGCTTTCATTAGTGGCTCTTGCCACGTCCCCCTTAGAATCAAGGGTACGCATTTCTCCACAATCACGTCAGCATTTATTGTTGGCAGAATTTTTTTTGATGGCCATTATGACTGGTGTGAGCTGATAGGTTTTTGTAATTTGGGTTTACATGTCTGTAAAAATTCCTACAATTCATCATTTTTCCACGGCTTTTTCTTTTCTGTTAAAAGAAAAAAGCAAAAAAGTGTGAGTATAATATACCTCTTCAAATATTCTTTTTGGAAGGTTGCACTCTAGAATTTTTTGGTCGATTTTCGACCTCAGTATTTTTTGGAGGGCAGGTGTCATTTACAGAACTGCAATTGGTGAATATTTAGTGACCTTTTGCAGTGGGTTTAAAGCTGCTGTTGTGGGAAACGGCCACAAGGATGCAGCATTTCTCCATTCCCAAATCTGGGTACTAGGGCAGCAGAGCCATTCTAGAAGTCGTTTGTCTAGGTTGTAAATTTGAATGGAATGTGCCAGGAAAACCCCCCATAAGTCTATGTCTCATTACTCCTAGTTCGTTGTTTTAATTTTTTCAATTGGGGTAATGGTTAGAATGTTGCTTGTCCAAGGTGTACACACTCTGGTTCATCTACATATTCTACATACCTATTTATGTAGAGATCCTCTTCCCTTGTAAATTATTACACTGTTCCGTAATCCTTCCTTGCTATATGGTCGGTCTTTTTGATATATGTATATAATATGTATTTGTATACATATGGTAACGCTAATCTTCATTTATCCATTCCCCCCACCTTTACTTTTAGATAAGCATAGTTCTTTTTTAATAAGTCTGTGATTGACTTTCTGTGTGGAAATATGTTCATTTGTGTCAGTTATTAGATAACGCCTATAAGTGATATCATAGGATATAGGACTTTTGCTTTCCGACTTACCTCATGTTCTGTGATTATCTCCAAGATCATCTATGGGGCCTCAAAGAGCAGTGTTTCATTGTTTTCCATGGCTAGTATTCATTGTGTACATGGACCACTTCTTCTTTATCCTTTCATCTGTAGATGGACATTTTGGTTGCTTCACTGTCTTGTCTATTGTGAATAAGGCTGCAGTGCAGCTTTTGCAGCCCGGGTCTTCTTCATTCTGGTCTTCTCAGGTGAGAGGCCCATTGGTGCGCCTGCTGGATTGACTGGTACCTCAATTTTTCCTTTTAAACGCAGCTCTTTCCTGTTCTCATTATTAGCGTTTAACCCTTTTACATCTCACCAGCAGCTAGAGGGTACACAGTTCTCTAAAACCTCTTCAGCATTTATTGTTTGTAGACTTTTTGCCAATGGTCAGTCGACTGGTGTGAGTTGAAGACTTTTTGTAGATTAGATTGCATGAGTCTAATACTTCCTGAGGCTGAGCTTTTATCCATTTTCCTTTCTTTAAAAAGAGAGTGAGTAAAACTTACCTCTTCATACTGTCTTCTTGAAAATTTTGCCTGTTTTGAATTTTTTTTATCCATTCCCTACCTCAGCACAATTTTGAGGGCAGGTGTCCTTTACAGCCCTGAGTCCTTGTGAATGGTAAGTGACCATTAGCTGTGGGTTGAAAGCTGCTCTTGCGGGAATCGGCCACATGGCGGCAGCATTTCTCCTTTACCAAATCTGGTTACTAGGTCAACAGAGCCTTACTGGAAGTGGTGTTCTAGGTTGTAAATTAGAATGGCATGTGAGAGGAAAACGCCCTTTAATGTATGTCTCATTACTTCTTGTTGTTATTTTGAACTTAAGTTTTATTTTTTATCACAGCAAACTTGATTACAATGTTTTGTTTGTTCTAGGTGTGCAGGATGTGGTTCTTTCACACATATACATATATCTATTCTTCTTCGGAGCCTTTTCCCATGTAGGTTATGACACAATGTTGAGTAGTCTTCTCTTGGTATTGCGTAGGTCTTTGGTGATTACATATTTCACAGGTGTTTGTATCTCTCTATTAACCTCAATACGGTAATGTATCCATTCCTCACACCTTTCTAATTGGTGAACCATAAGTTTTTTTATTGATTCTATGATAGTGTTTCTCTGTGGAAATATCTTTGTTTGTATCATTTTTTAGGTAACCCCTATATATGATATGATAGGATATGTGTCTTTCGCTTTCTCACTTACTCCAAGTTGCGTGATTACTTCTAGACTCATCTACGGTGCTGCAAATGGCATTGTTTCCTTTTTTCACTAGCTCATATTCCATCTGTACAGGTAGCAGTTCTTCTTTGTCCACCCATCTTTCGGTGGACTTTTTGGTTGCTTCCATATCTTGGCTATTGTAATAGTGTGCAATGCAGATTTGCGTGGCTGTGTCCTTCCAATTCTGTCTTCTTAGTTTATAGGTCCAGGAATAGGTCTGCTGGATCATATGGTAGCTCAATGTTTACTTTTTAAAGGCACCTCTGTTCTGTTCTCCTTAGTGTCTCTTTCCAGGTTACGTCCCACTTAAAGTGGAGGGCATGTATTTCTTCCCAGCACCTTCAGGATTTATTCTTTGTAGTTTTTGCTGATGATTATTCTGAGTGGTGTGAGCTGATACCTCTTTGTGGTTGAATTTGCATGTGTCTCATAATGCGTTGAAATTGAGCTTTAAGACATGATCTTTTTATTTTTCCAGCTGTGATTAGAGCTTATTTCTTCACAGTGTTTTCTTAAAGTATGTGTCACCATTTGTAATATTTTGGCCGTTATCTCCCTCAAGACATTTTGAGGGCAGGTTTCATTTACAGCCCTGCAGTACTTGTTCATATGAAGTGACCATTAGCTCAGGCTTTAAACCTGCTTTTGCAGGTAACGGCCAGAGAGCGGCAGCCTTTCTACGTTTCCCATGCTGGTACTAGGGAAACAGACCTAACGGCCAGTGGTGTTCTTCGGTTATAAATTAGAGTGCAATGTGCCCGGATAAAACCACAAATGTTGATGTCTCCTTGCTTTTGTTTGTTTTTAAATTGAGTTTATATTTATTATTAGAGTAATATTCCATTGTGTACGTGGACCACTTCTTCTTGGTGCATTCCTCGGTTGATGGACATTTTCATTGCTTCCAAGTGCTGGCTATGGTAAATCTTGCTGGCGTACAGGTTTGCCAGCCTGTGACTTTTTGATTCTCATTTTCTCAAGTGATAGGCCAAGCAGTGGTTGTGATTGATTGACTGGTAGCTCAATGTTTCCCTTTTCAAAGCACCTACACTGTGTTTTCATTAGTGGCTCTTTACATGCCCCCCCTTACAACCGAAGGTACGCATTTCTCCACACTCCCTTCACGGTTTATTTTTTGCAGCATTTTTCCTAATGGCCATTCTGACTGCTGTGAGCTGATAGGTTTTTGTAATATGGGTATGCATGTCATTAAAATTTTTTAAATTCGTCATATTCCTACCCCTTTTTCTTTTCTCTTAAAAGAAAAACCCGTGAGTACAATATAGCTCTTGAACTTGTCTTCTTCGAAGCTTGCCCTCTTTTGAATTTTTTGGTCGATTTTTGACCCCAGAAATTTTCTGGAGGGCAGGTATCATTTACAGAACTGCAAGTTGCTGAAAATTTAGTGACCTTTTGCAGTGGGTTCAAAGCTGCTGTTGTGGGAAACGGCCACAAGGAGGTAGCATTTCTCCATTCCCCAATCTGGGTACTAGGGCAGCAGAGCCTTTCTGGAAGTCATTGTCCTAGGTTGTAAATTAGAATGGAAATTGCCAGGAGAAATCCCCATAAGTTTATGTCTCATTACTTCTTCTTGGTTTTTAAAATTTTTTTAATCTGGGTAAAGTTTAGAATATTGTTTGTCCTAGGTGTACACAATCTGGTTCATTTGTACATTATGTATGTCTATTAATGTACAGATCCTCTTCCCATGTAAAATATTACAGTGTTCCGTCGACCTCCCTTGCTATATGTTCGGTGTTTTTGATACATGTATATAATATGTATTTGTATATGTATGGTAACACTAATGTTCATTTCTCAATTTCCCCCCTCCTTTCCTTTCAGATGAGCATAGTTTGTTTTCTAAGCCTGTGAGTGTCTTTCTCTTTGGAAATATGTTCATCTGTGTCAGTTATTAGATAATGCCATAAGTGATAATATAGGATATAGGTGTTTTGCTTTCCGACCTACTTCATGTTTTGTGATTATCTCCAGGCTCAAGTATGGTGCCTCAAAGAGCAGTGCTTCAATGTTTTCCATGGCTAATATTCCATTGTGTACATGGACCACTTCTTCTTGGTGCATTCCTCTGTCGATGGACATTTTCGTTGCTTCCAAGTGTTGCCTATGGTAAATATTGCTGGAGTGCAGGATTTCCAGCCTGTGATTTTTGATTTTCATTTTCTCAGGTGATAGACCCAGCAGTGGGTATGATTGATTGACTGGTACGGTAGCTCAACGTTTACCTTTTCAAGGCAACTCCATTGTGCTTTCATTAGTGGCTCTTGCCACGTCCCCCTTAGAATCGAGGGTACGCATTTCTCCACAATCACGTCAGCATTTATTGTTGGCAGAATTTTTTTTGATGGCCATTATGACTGGTGTGAGCTGATAGGTTTTTGTAATTTGGGTTTACATGTCTGTAAAAATTCCTACAATTCATCATTTTTCCACGGCTTTTTCTTTTCTGTTAAAAGAAAAAAGCAAAAAAGTGTGAGTATAATATACCTCTTCAAATATTCTTTTTGGAAGGTTGCACTCTAGAATTTTTTGGTCGATTTTCGACCTCAGTATTTTTTGGAGGGCAGGTGTCATTTACAGAACTGCAATTGGTGAATATTTAGTGACCTTTTGCAGTGGGTTTAAAGCTGCTGTTGTGGGAAACGGCCACAAGGATGCAGCATTTCTCCATTCCCAAATCTGGGTACTAGGGCAGCAGAGCCATTCTAGAAGTCGTTTGTCTAGGTTGTAAATTTGAATGGAATGTGCCAGGAAAACCCCCGATAAGTCTATGTCTCATTACTCCTAGTTCGTTGTTTTAATTTTTTCAATTGGGGTAATGGTTAGAATGTTGCTTGTCCAAGGTGTACACACTCTGGTTCATCTACATATTCTACATACCTATTTATGTAGAGATCCTCTTCCCTTGTAAATTATTACACTGTTCCGTAATCCTTCCTTGCTATATGGTCGGTCTTTTTGATATATGTATATAATATGTATTTGTATACATATGGTAACGCTAATCTTCATTTATCCATTCCCCCCACCTTTACTTTTAGATAAGCATAGTTCTTTTTTAATAAGTCTGTGATTGACTTTCTGTGTGGAAATATGTTCATTTGTGTCAGTTATTAGATAACGCCTATAAGTGATATCATAGGATATAGGACTTTTGCTTTCCGACTTACCTCATGTTCTGTGATTATCTCCAAGATCATCTATGGGGCCTCAAAGAGCAGTGTTTCATTGTTTTCCATGGCTAGTATTCATTGTGTACATGGACCACTTCTTCTTTATCCTTTCATCTGTAGATGGACATTTTGGTTGCTTCACTGTCTTGTCTATTGTGAATAAGGCTGCAGTGCAGCTTTTGCAGCCCGGGTCTTCTTCATTCTGGTCTTCTCAGGTGAGAGGCCCATTGGTGCGCCTGCTGGATTGACTGGTACCTCAATTTTTCCTTTTAAACGCAGCTCTTTCCTGTTCTCATTATTAGCGTTTAACCCTTTTACATCTCACCAGCAGCTAGAGGGTACACAGTTCTCTAAAACCTCTTCAGCATTTATTGTTTGTAGACTTTTTGCCAATGGTCAGTCGACTGGTGTGAGTTGAAGACTTTTTGTAGATTAGATTGCATGAGTCTAATACTTCCTGAGGCTGAGCTTTTATCCATTTTCCTTTCTTTAAAAAGAGAGTGAGTAAAACTTACCTCTTCATACTGTCTTCTTGAAAATTTTGCCTGTTTTGAATTTTTTTTATCCATTCCCTACCTCAGCACAATTTTGAGGGCAGGTGTCCTTTACAGCCCTGAGTCCTTGTGAATGGTAAGTGACCATTAGCTGTGGGTTGAAAGCTGCTCTTGCGGGAATCGGCCACATGGCGGCAGCATTTCTCCTTTACCAAATCTGGTTACTAGGTCAACAGAGCCTTACTGGAAGTGGTGTTCTAGGTTGTAAATTAGAATGGCATGTGAGAGGAAAACGCCCTTTAATGTATGTCTCATTACTTCTTGTTGTTATTTTGAACTTAAGTTTTATTTTTTATCACAGCAAACTTGATTACAATGTTTTGTTTGTTCTAGGTGTGCAGGATGTGGTTCTTTCACACATATACATATATCTATTCTTCTTCGGAGCCTTTTCCCATGTAGGTTATGACACAATGTTGAGTAGTCTTCTCTTGGTATTGCGTAGGTCTTTGGTGATTACATATTTCACAGGTGTTTGTATCTCTCTGTTAACCTCAATACGGTAATGTATCCATTCCTCACACCTTTCTAATTGGTGAACCATAAGTTTTTTTATTGATTCTATGATAGTGTTTCTCTGTGGAAATATCTTTGTTTGTATCATTTTTTAGGTAACCCCTATATATGATATGATAGGATATGTGTCTTTCGCTTTCTCACTTACTCCAAGTTGCGTGATTACTTCTAGACTCATCTACGGTGCTGCAAATGGCATTGTTTCCTTTTTTCACTAGCTCATATTCCATCTGTACAGGTAGCAGTTCTTCTTTGTCCACCCATCTTTCGGTGGACTTTTTGGTTGCTTCCATATCTTGGCTATTGTAATAGTGTGCAATGCAGATTTGCGTGGCTGTGTCCTTCCAATTCTGTCTTCTTAGTTTATAGGTCCAGGAATAGGTCTGCTGGATCATATGGTAGCTCAATGTTTACTTTTTAAAGGCACCTCTGTTCTGTTCTCCTTAGTGTCTCTTTCCAGGTTACGTCCCACTTAAAGTGGAGGGCATGTATTTCTTCCCAGCACCTTCAGGATTTATTCTTTGTAGTTTTTGCTGATGATTATTCTGAGTGGTGTGAGCTGATACCTCTTTGTGGTTGAATTTGCATGTGTCTCATAATGCGTTGAAATTGAGCTTTAAGACATGATCTTTTTATTTTTCCAGCTGTGATTAGAGCTTATTTCTTCACAGTGTTTTCTTAAAGTATGTGTCACCATTTGTAATATTTTGGCCGTTATCTCCCTCAAGACATTTTGAGGGCAGGTTTCATTTACAGCCCTGCAGTACTTGTTCATATGAAGTGACCATTAGCTCAGGCTTTAAACCTGCTTTTGCAGGTAACGGCCAGAGAGCGGCAGCCTTTCTACGTTTCCCATGCTGGTACTAGGGAAACAGACCTACCGGCCAGTGGTGTTCTTCGGTTATAAATTAGAGTGCAATGTGCCCGGATAAAACCACAAATGTTGATGTCTCCTTGCTTTTGTTTGTTTTTAAATTGAGTTTATATTTATTATTAGAGTAATATTCCATTGTGTACGTGGACCACTTCTTCTTGGTGCATTCCTCGGTTGATGGACATTTTCATTGCTTCCAAGTGCTGGCTATGGTAAATCTTGCTGGCGTACAGGTTTGCCAGCCTGTGACTTTTTGATTCTCATTTTCTCAAGTGATAGGCCAAGCAGTGGTTGTGATTGATTGACTGGTAGCTCAATGTTTCCCTTTTCAAAGCACCTACACTGTGTTTTCATTAGTGGCTCTTTACATGCCCCCCCTTACAACCGAAGGTACGCATTTCTCCACACTCCCTTCACGGTTTATTTTTTGCAGCATTTTTCCTAATGGCCATTCTGACTGCTGTGAGCTGATAGGTTTTTGTAATATGGGTATGCATGTCATTAAAATTTTTTAAATTCGTCATATTCCTACCCCTTTTTCTTTTCTCTTAAAAGAAAAACCCGTGAGTACAATATAGCTCTTGAACTTGTCTTCTTCGAAGCTTGCCCTCTTTTGAATTTTTTGGTCGATTTTTGACCCCAGAAATTTTCTGGAGGGCAGGTATCATTTACAGAACTGCAAGTTGCTGAAAATTTAGTGACCTTTTGCAGTGGGTTCAAAGCTGCTGTTGTGGGAAACGGCCACAAGGAGGTAGCATTTCTCCATTCCCCAATCTGGGTACTAGGGCAGCAGAGCCTTTCTGGAAGTCATTGTCCTAGGTTGTAAATTAGAATGGAAATTGCCAGGAGAAATCCCCATAAGTTTATGTCTCATTACTTCTTCTTGGTTTTTAAAATTTTTTTAATCTGGGTAAAGTTTAGAATATTGTTTGTCCTAGGTGTACACAATCTGGTTCATTTGTACATTATGTATGTCTATTAATGTACAGATCCTCTTCCCATGTAAAATATTACAGTGTTCCGTCGACCTCCCTTGCTATATGTTCGGTGTTTTTGATACATGTATATAATATGTATTTGTATATGTATGGTAACACTAATGTTCATTTCTCAATTTCCCCCCTCCTTTCCTTTCAGATGAGCATAGTTTGTTTTCTAAGCCTGTGAGTGTCTTTCTCTTTGGAAATATGTTCATCTGTGTCAGTTATTAGATAATGCCATAAGTGATAATATAGGATATAGGTGTTTTGCTTTCCGACCTACTTCATGTTTTGTGATTATCTCCAGGCTCAAGTATGGTGCCTCAAAGAGCAGTGCTTCAATGTTTTCCATGGCTAATATTCCATTGTGTACATGGACCACTTCTTCTTGGTGCATTCCTCTGTCGATGGACATTTTCGTTGCTTCCAAGTGTTGCCTATGGTAAATATTGCTGGAGTGCAGGATTTCCAGCCTGTGATTTTTGATTTTCATTTTCTCAGGTGATAGACCCAGCAGTGGGTATGATTGATTGACTGGTACGGTAGCTCAACGTTTACCTTTTCAAGGCAACTCCATTGTGCTTTCATTAGTGGCTCTTGCCACGTCCCCCTTAGAATCGAGGGTACGCATTTCTCCACAATCACGTCAGCATTTATTGTTGGCAGAATTTTTTTTGATGGCCATTATGACTGGTGTGAGCTGATAGGTTTTTGTAATTTGGGTTTACATGTCTGTAAAAATTCCTACAATTCATCATTTTTCCACGGCTTTTTCTTTTCTGTTAAAAGAAAAAAGCAAAAAAGTGTGAGTATAATATACCTCTTCAAATATTCTTTTTGGAAGGTTGCACTCTAGAATTTTTTGGTCGATTTTCGACCTCAGTATTTTTTGGAGGTCAGGTGTCATTTACAGAACTGCAATTGGTGAATACTTAGTGACCTTTTGCAGTGGGTTTAAAGCTGCTGTTGTGGGAAACGGCCACAAGGATGCAGCATTTCTCCATTCCCAAATCTGGGTACTAGGGCAGCAGAGCCATTCTAGAAGTCGTTTGTCTAGGTTGTAAATTTGAATGGAATGTGCCAGGAAATCCCCCCATAAGTCTATGTCTCATTACTCCTAGTTCGTTGTTTTAATTTTTTCAATTGGGGTAATGGTTAGAATGTTGCTTGTCCAAGGTGTACACACTCTGGTTCATCTACATATTCTACATACCTATTTATGTAGAGATCCTCTTCCCTTGTAAATTATTACAGTGTTCCGTAATCCTTCCTTGCTATATGGTCGGTCTTTTTGATATATGTATATAATATGTATTTGTATACATATGGTAACGCTAATCTTCATTTATCCATTCCCCCCACCTTTACTTTTAGATAAGCATAGTTCTTTTTTAATAAGTCTGTGATTGACTTTCTGTGTGGAAATATGTTCATTTGTGTCAGTTATTAGATAACGCCTATAAGTGATATCATAGGATATAGGACTTTTGCTTTCCGACTTACCTCATGTTCTGTGATTATCTCCAAGATCATCTATGGGGCCTCAAAGAGCAGTGTTTCATTGTTTTCCATGGCTAGTATTCATTGTGTACATGGACCACTTCTTCTTTATCCTTTCATCTGTAGATGGACATTTTGGTTGCTTCACTGTCTTGTCTATTGTGAATAAGGCTGCAGTGCAGCTTTTGCAGCCCGGGTCTTCTTCATTCTGGTCTTCTCAGGTGAGAGGCCCATTGGTGCGCCTGCTGGATTGACTGGTACCTCAATTTTTCCTTTTAAACGCAGCTCTTTCCTGTTCTCATTATTAGCGTTTAACCCTTTTACATCTCACCAGCAGCTAGAGGGTACACAGTTCTCTAAAACCTCTTCAGCATTTATTGTTTGTAGACTTTTTGCCAATGGTCAGTCGACTGGTGTGAGTTGAAGACTTTTTGTAGATTAGATTGCATGAGTCTAATACTTCCTGAGGCTGAGCTTTTATCCATTTTCCTTTCTTTAAAAAGAGAGTGAGTAAAACTTACCTCTTCATACTGTCTTCTTGAAAATTTTGCCTGTTTTGAATTTTTTTTATCCATTCCCTACCTCAGCACAATTTTGAGGGCAGGTGTCCTTTACAGCCCTGAGTCCTTGTGAATGGTAAGTGACCATTAGCTGTGGGTTGAAAGCTGCTCTTGCGGGAATCGGCCACATGGCGGCAGCATTTCTCCTTTACCAAATCTGGTTACTAGGTCAACAGAGCCTTACTGGAAGTGGTGTTCTAGGTTGTAAATTAGAATGGCATGTGAGAGGAAAACGCCCTTTAATGTATGTCTCATTACTTCTTGTTGTTATTTTGAACTTAAGTTTTATTTTTTATCACAGCAAACTTGATTACAATGTTTTGTTTGTTCTAGGTGTGCAAGATGTGGTTCTTTCACACATATACATATATCTATTCTTCTTCGGAGCCTTTTCCCATGTAGGTTATGACACAATGTTGAGTAGTCTTCTCTTGGTATTGCGTAGGTCTTTGGTGATTACATATTTCACAGGTGTTTGTATCTCTCTGTTAACCTCAATACGGTAATGTATCCATTCCTCACACCTTTCTAATTGGTGAACCATAAGTTTTTTTATTGATTCTATGATAGTGTTTCTCTGTGGAAATATCTTTGTTTGTATCATTTTTTAGGTAACCCCTATATATGATATGATAGGATATGTGTCTTTCGCTTTCTCACTTACTCCAAGTTGCGTGATTACTTCTAGACTCATCTACGGTGCTGCAAATGGCATTGTTTCATTTTTTCACTAGCTCATATTCCATCTGTACAGGTAGCAGTTCTTCTTTGTCCACCCATCTGTCGGTGGACTTTTTGGTTACTTCCATATCTTGGCTATTGTAATAGTGTGCAATGCAGATTTGCGTGGCTGTGTCCTTCCAATTCTGTCTTCTTAGTTTATAGGTCCAGGAATAGGTCTGCTGGATCACATGGTAGCTCAATGTTTACTTTTTAAAGGCACCTCTGTTCTGTTCTCCTTAGTGGCTCTTTCCAGGTTACGTCCCACTTAAAGTGGAGGGCATGTATTTCTTCCCAGCACCTTCAGGATTTATTCTTTGTAGTTTTTGCTGATGATTATTCTGAGTGGTGTGAGCTGATACCTCTTTGTGGTTGAATTTGCATGTGTCTCATAATGCGTTGAAATTGAGCTTTAAGACATGATCTTTTTATTTTTCCAGCTGTGATTAGAGCTTATTTCTTCACAGTGTTTTCTTAAAGTATGTGTCACCATTTGTAATATTTTGGCCGTTATCTCCCTCAAGACATTTTGAGGGCAGGTTTCATTTACAGCCCTGCAGTACTTGTTCATATGAAGTGACCATTAGCTCAGGCTTTAAACCTGCTTTTGCAGGTAACGGCCAGAGAGCGGCAGCCTTTCTACGTTTCCCATGCTGGTACTAGGGAAACAGACCTACCGGCCAGTGGTGTTCTTCGGTTATAAATTAGAGTGCAATGTGCCCGGATAAACCCACAAATGTTGATGTCTCCTTGCTTTTGTTTGTTTTTAAATTGAGTTTATATTTATTATTAGAGTAATATTCCATTGTGTACGTGGACCACTTCTTCTTGGTGCATTCCTCGGTTGATGGACATTTTCATTGCTTCCAAGTGCTGGCTATGGTAAATCTTGCTGGCGTACAGGTTTGCCAGCCTGTGACTTTTTGATTCTCATTTTCTCAAGTGATAGGCCAAGCAGTGGTTGTGATTGATTGACTGGTAGCTCAATGTTTCCCTTTTCAAAGCACCTACACTGTGTTTTCATTAGTGGCTCTTTACATGCCCCCCCTTACAACCGAAGGTACGCATTTCTCCACACTCCCTTCACGGTTTATTTTTTGCAGCATTTTTCCTAATGGCCATTCTGACTGCTGTGAGCTGATAGGTTTTTGTAATATGGGTATGCATGTCATTAAAATTTTTTAAATTCGTCATATTCCTACCCCTTTTTCTTTTCTCTTAAAAGAAAAACCCGTGAGTACAATATAGCTCTTGAACTTGTCTTCTTCGAAGCTTGCCCTCTTTTGAATTTTTTGGTCGATTTTTGACCCCAGAAATTTTCTGGAGGGCAGGTATCATTTACAGAACTGCAAGTTGGTGAAAATTTAGTGACCTTTTGCAGTGGGTTCAAAGCTGCTGTTGTGGGAAACGGCCACAAGGAGGTAGCATTTCTCCATTCCCCAATCTGGGTACTAGGGCAGCAGAGCCTTTCTGGAAGTCCTTGTCCTAGGTTGTAAATTAGAATGGAAATTGCCAGGAGAAATCCCCATAAGTTTATGTCTCATTACTTCTTCTTGGTTTTTAAAATTTTTTTAATCTGGGTAAAGTTTAGAATATTGTTTGTCCTAGGTGTACACAATCTGGTTCATTTGTACATTATGTATGTCTATTAATGTACAGATCCTCTTCCCATGTAAAATATTACAGTGTTCCGTCGACCTCCCTTGCTATATGTTCGGTGTTTTTGATACATGTATATAATATGTATTTGTATATGTATGGTAACACTAATGTTCATTTCTCAATTTCCCCCCTCCTTTCCTTTCAGATGAGCATAGTTTGTTTTCTAAGCCTGTGAGTGTCTTTCTCTTTGGAAATATGTTCATCTGTGTCAGTTATTAGATAATGCCATAAGTGATAATATAGGATATAGGTGTTTTGCTTTCCGACCTACTTCATGTTTTGTGATTATCTCCAGGCTCAAGTATGGTTCCTCAAAGAGCAGTGCTTCAATGTTTTCCATGGCTAATATTCCATTGTGTACATGGACCACTTCTTCTTGGTGCATTCCTCTGTCGATGGACATTTTCGTTGCTTCCAAGTGTTGCCTATGGTAAATATGGCTGGAGTGCAGGATTTCCAGCCTGTGATTTTTGATTTTCATTTTCTCAGGTGATAGACCCAGCAGTGGGTATGATTGATTGACTGGTACGGTAGCTCAACGTTTACCTTTTCAAGGCAACTCCATTGTGCTTTCATTAGTGGCTCTTGCCACGTCCCCCTTAGAATCAAGGGTACGCATTTCTCCACAATCACGTCAGCATTTATTGTTGGCAGAATTTTTTTTGATGGCCATTATGACTGGTGTGAGCTGATAGGTTTTTGTAATTTGGGTTTACATGTCTGTAAAAATTCCTACAATTCATCATTTTTCCACGGCTTTTTCTTTTCTGTTAAAAGAAAAAAGCAAAAAAGTGTGAGTATAATATACCTCTTCAAATATTCTTTTTGGAAGGTTGCACTCTAGAATTTTTTGGTCGATTTTCGACCTCAGTATTTTTTGGAGGGCAGGTGTCATTTACAGAACTGCAATTGGTGAATATTTAGTGACCTTTTGCAGTGGGTTTAAAGCTGCTGTTGTGGGAAACGGCCACAAGGATGCAGCATTTCTCCATTCCCAAATCTGGGTACTAGGGCAGCAGAGCCATTCTAGAAGTCGTTTGTCTAGGTTGTAAATTTGAATGGAATGTGCCAGGAAAACCCCCCATAAGTCTATGTCTCATTACTCCTAGTTCGTTGTTTTAATTTTTTCAATTGGGGTAATGGTTAGAATGTTGCTTGTCCAAGGTGTACACACTCTGGTTCATCTACATATTCTACATACCTATTTATGTAGAGATCCTCTTCCCTTGTAAATTATTACAGTGTTCCGTAATCCTTCCTTGCTATATGGTCGGTCTTTTTGATATATGTATATAATATGTATTTGTATACATATGGTAACGCTAATCTTCATTTATCCATTCCCCCCACCTTTACTTTTAGATAAGCATAGTTCTTTTTTAATAAGTCTGTGATTGACTTTCTGTGTGGAAATATGTTCATTTGTGTCAGTTATTAGATAACGCCTATAAGTGATATCATAGGATATAGGACTTTTGCTTTCCGACTTACCTCATGTTCTGTGATTATCTCCAAGATCATCTATGGGGCCTCAAAGAGCAGTGTTTCATTGTTTTCCATGGCTAGTATTCATTGTGTACATGGACCACTTCTTCTTTATCCTTTCATCTGTAGATGGACATTTTGGTTGCTTCACTGTCTTGTCTATTGTGAATAAGGCTGCAGTGCAGCTTTTGCAGCCCGGGTCTTCTTCATTCTGGTCTTCTCAGGTGAGAGGCCCATTGGTGCGCCTGCTGGATTGACTGGTACCTCAATTTTTCCTTTTAAACGCAGCTCTTTCCTGTTCTCATTATTAGCGTTTAACCCTTTTACATCTCACCAGCAGCTAGAGGGTACACAGTTCTCTAAAACCTCTTCAGCATTTATTGTTTGTAGACTTTTTGCCAATGGTCAGTCGACTGGTGTGAGTTGAAGACTTTTTGTAGATTAGATTGCATGAGTCTAATACTTCCTGAGGCTGAGCTTTTATCCATTTTCCTTTCTTTAAAAAGAGAGTGAGTAAAACTTACCTCTTCATACTGTATTCTTGAAAATTTTGCCTGTTTTGAATTTTTTTTATCCATTCCCTACCTCAGCACAATTTTGAGGGCAGGTGTCCTTTACAGCCCTGAGTCCTTGTGAATGGTAAGTGACCATTAGCTGTGGGTTAAAAGCTGCTCTTGCGGGAATCGGCCACATGGCGGCAGCATTTCTCCTTTACCAAATCTGGTTACTAGGTCAACAGAGCCTTACTGGAAGTGGTGTTCTAGGTTGTAAATTAGAATGGCATGTGAGAGGAAAACGCCCTTTAATGTATGTCTCATTACTTCTTGTTGTTATTTTTAACTTACGTTTTATTTTTTATCACAGCAAACTTGATTACAATGTTTTGTTTGTTCTAGGTGTGCAAGATGTGGTTCTTTCACACATATACATATATCTATTCTTCTTCGGAGCCTTTTCCCATGTAGGTTATGACACAATGTTGAGTAGTCTTCTCTTGGTATTGCGTAGGTCTTTGGTGATTACATATTTCACAGGTGTTTGTATCTCTCTGTTAACCTCAATACGGTAATGTATCCATTCCTCACACCTTTCTAATTGGTGAACCATAAGTTTTTTTATTGATTCTATGATAGTGTTTCTCTGTGGAAATATCTTTGTTTGTATCATTTTTTAGGTAACCCCTATATATGATATGATAGGATATGTGTCTTTCGCTTTCTCACTTACTCCAAGTTGCGTGATTACTTCTAGACTCATCTACGGTGCTGCAAATGGCATTGTTTCATTTTTTCACTAGCTCATATTCCATCTGTACAGGTAGCAGTTCTTCTTTGTCCACCCATCTGTCGGTGGACTTTTTGGTTACTTCCATATCTTGGCTATTGTAATAGTGTGCAATGCAGATTTGCGTGGCTGTGTCCTTCCAATTCTGTCTTCTTAGTTTATAGGTCCAGGAATAGGTCTGCTGGATCACATGGTAGCTCAATGTTTACTTTTTAAAGGCACCTCTGTTCTGTTCTCCTTAGTGGCTCTTTCCAGGTTACGTCCCACTTAAAGTGGAGGGCATGTATTTCTTCCCAGCACCTTCAGGATTTATTCTTTGTAGTTTTTGCTGATGATTATTCTGAGTGGTGTGAGCTGATACCTCTTTGTGGTTGAATTTGCATGTGTCTCATAATGCGTTGAAATTGAGCTTTAAGACATGATCTTTTTATTTTTCCAGCTGTGATTAGAGCTTATTTCTTCACAGTGTTTTCTTAAAGTATGTGTCACCATTTGTAATATTTTGGCCGTTATCTCCCTCAAGACATTTTGAGGGCAGGTTTCATTTACAGCCCTGCAGTACTTGTTCATATGAAGTGACCATTAGCTCAGGCTTTAAACCTGCTTTTGCAGGTAACGGCCAGAGAGCGGCAGCCTTTCTACGTTTCCCATGCTGGTACTAGGGAAACAGACCTAACGGCCAGTGGTGTTCTTCGGTTATAAATTAGAGTGCAATGTGCCCGGATAAAACCACAAATGTTGATGTCTCCTTGCTTTTGTTTGTTTTTAAATTGAGTTTATATTTATTATTAGAGTAATATTCCATTGTGTACGTGGACCACTTCTTCTTGGTGCATTCCTCGGTTGATGGACATTTTCATTGCTTCCAAGTGCTGGCTATGGTAAATCTTGCTGGCGTACAGGTTTGCCAGCCTGTGACTTTTTGATTCTCATTTTCTCAAGTGATAGGCCAAGCAGTGGTTGTGATTGATTGACTGGTAGCTCAATGTTTCCCTTTTCAAAGCACCTACACTGTGTTTTCATTAGTGGCTCTTTACATGCCCCCCCTTACAACCGAAGGTACGCATTTCTCCACACTCCCTTCACGGTTTATTTTTTGCAGCATTTTTCCTAATGGCCATTCTGACTGCTGTGAGCTGATAGGTTTTTGTAATATGGGTATGCATGTCATTAAAATTTTTTAAATTCGTCATATTCCTACCCCTTTTTCTTTTCTCTTAAAAGAAAAACCCGTGAGTACAATATAGCTCTTGAACTTGTCTTCTTCGAAGCTTGCCCTCTTTTGAATTTTTTGGTCGATTTTTGACCCCAGAAATTTTCTGGAGGGCAGGTATCATTTACAGAACTGCAAGTTGGTGAAAATTTAGTGACCTTTTGCAGTGGGTTCAAAGCTGCTGTTGTGGGAAACGGCCACAAGGAGGTAGCATTTCTCCATTCCCCAATCTGGGTACTAGGGCAGCAGAGCCTTTCTGGAAGTCCTTGTCCTAGGTTGTAAATTAGAATGGAAATTGCCAGGAGAAATCCCCATAAGTTTATGTCTCATTACTTCTTCTTGGTTTTTAAAATTTTTTTAATCTGGGTAAAGTTTAGAATATTGTTTGTCCTAGGTGTACACAATCTGGTTCATTTGTACATTATGTATGTCTATTAATGTACAGATCCTCTTCCCATGTAAAATATTACAGTGTTCCGTCGACCTCCCTTGCTATATGTTCGGTGTTTTTGATACATGTATATAATATGTATTTGTATATGTATGGTAACACTAATGTTCATTTCTCAATTTCCCCCCTCCTTTCCTTTCAGATGAGCATAGTTTGTTTTCTAAGCCTGTGAGTGTCTTTCTCTTTGGAAATATGTTCATCTGTGTCAGTTATTAGATAATGCCATAAGTGATAATATAGGATATAGGTGTTTTGCTTTCCGACCTACTTCATGTTTTGTGATTATCTCCAGGCTCAAGTATGGTTCCTCAAAGAGCAGTGCTTCAATGTTTTCCATGGCTAATATTCCATTGTGTACATGGACCACTTCTTCTTGGTGCATTCCTCTGTCGATGGACATTTTCGTTGCTTCCAAGTGTTGCCTATGGTAAATATGGCTGGAGTGCAGGATTTCCAGCCTGTGATTTTTGATTTTCATTTTCTCAGGTGATAGACCCAGCAGTGGGTATGATTGATTGACTGGTACGGTAGCTCAACGTTTACCTTTTCAAGGCAACTCCATTGTGCTTTCATTAGTGGCTCTTGCCACGTCCCCCTTAGAATCAAGGGTACGCATTTCTCCACAATCACGTCAGCATTTATTGTTGGCAGAATTTTTTTTGATGGCCATTATGACTGGTGTGAGCTGATAGGTTTTTGTAATTTGGGTTTACATGTCTGTAAAAATTCCTACAATTCATCATTTTTCCACGGCTTTTTCTTTTCTGTTAAAAGAAAAAAGCAAAAAAGTGTGAGTATAATATACCTCTTCAAATATTCTTTTTGGAAGGTTGCACTCTAGAATTTTTTGGTCGATTTTCGACCTCAGTATTTTTTGGAGGTCAGGTGTCATTTACAGAACTGCAATTGGTGAATATTTAGTGACCTTTTGCAGTGGGTTTAAAGCTGCTGTTGTGGGAAACGGCCACAAGGATGCAGCATTTCTCCATTCCCAAATCTGGGTACTAGGGCAGCAGAGCCATTCTAGAAGTCGTTTGTCTAGGTTGTAAATTTGAATGGAATGTGCCAGGAAAACCCCCCATAAGTCTATGTCTCATTACTCCTAGTTCGTTGTTTTAATTTTTTCAATTGGGGTAATGGTTAGAATGTTGCTTGTCCAAGGTGTACACACTCTGGTTCATCTACATATTCTACATACCTATTTATGTAGAGATCCTCTTCCCTTGTAAATTATTACAGTGTTCCGTAATCCTTCCTTGCTATATGGTCGGTCTTTTTGATATATGTATATAATATGTATTTGTATACATATGGTAACGCTAATCTTCATTTATCCATTCCCCCCACCTTTACTTTTAGATAAGCATAGTTCTTTTTTAATAAGTCTGTGATTGACTTTCTGTGTGGAAATATGTTCATTTGTGTCAGTTATTAGATAACGCCTATAAGTGATATCATAGGATATAGGACTTTTGCTTTCCGACTTACCTCATGTTCTGTGATTATCTCCAAGATCATCTATGGGGCCTCAAAGAGCAGTGTTTCATTGTTTTCCATGGCTAGTATTCATTGTGTACATGGACCACTTCTTCTTTATCCTTTCATCTGTAGATGGACATTTTGGTTGCTTCACTGTCTTGTCTATTGTGAATAAGGCTGCAGTGCAGCTTTTGCAGCCCGGGTCTTCTTCATTCTGGTCTTCTCAGGTGAGAGGCCCATTGGTGCGCCTGCTGGATTGACTGGTACCTCAATTTTTCCTTTTAAACGCAGCTCTTTCCTGTTCTCATTATTAGCGTTTAACCCTTTTACATCTCACCAGCAGCTAGAGGGTACACAGTTCTCTAAAACCTCTTCAGCATTTATTGTTTGTAGACTTTTTGCCAATGGTCAGTCGACTGGTGTGAGTTGAAGACTTTTTGTAGATTAGATTGCATGAGTCTAATACTTCCTGAGGCTGAGCTTTTATCCATTTTCCTTTCTTTAAAAAGAGAGTGAGTAAAACTTACCTCTTCATACTGTCTTCTTGAAAATTTTGCCTGTTTTGAATTTTTTTTATCCATTCCCTACCTCAGCACAATTTTGAGGGCAGGTGTCCTTTACAGCCCTGAGTCCTTGTGAATGGTAAGTGACCATTAGCTGTGGGTTAAAAGCTGCTCTTGCGGGAATCGGCCACATGGCGGCAGCATTTCTCCTTTACCAAATCTGGTTACTAGGTCAACAGAGCCTTACTGGAAGTGGTGTTCTAGGTTGTAAATTAGAATGGCATGTGAGAGGAAAACGCCCTTTAATGTATGTCTCATTACTTCTTGTTGTTATTTTTAACTTACGTTTTATTTTTTATCACAGCAAACTTGATTACAATGTTTTGTTTGTTCTAGGTGTGCAAGATGTGGTTCTTTCACACATATACATATATCTATTCTTCTTCGGAGCCTTTTCCCATGTAGGTTATGACACAATGTTGAGTAGTCTTCTCTTGGTATTGCGTAGGTCTTTGGTGATTACATATTTCACAGGTGTTTGTATCTCTCTGTTAACCTCAATACGGTAATGTATCCATTCCTCACACCTTTCTAATTGGTGAACCATAAGTTTTTTTATTGATTCTATGATAGTGTTTCTCTGTGGAAATATCTTTGTTTGTATCATTTTTTAGGTAACCCCTATATATGATATGATAGGATATGTGTCTTTCGCTTTCTCACTTACTCCAAGTTGCGTGATTACTTCTAGACTCATCTACGGTGCTGCAAATGGCATTGTTTCATTTTTTCACTAGCTCATATTCCATCTGTACAGGTAGCAGTTCTTCTTTGTCCACCCATCTGTCGGTGGACTTTTTGGTTACTTCCATATCTTGGCTATTGTAATAGTGTGCAATGCAGATTTGCGTGGCTGTGTCCTTCCAATTCTGTCTTCTTAGTTTATAGGTCCAGGAATAGGTCTGCTGGATCACATGGTAGCTCAATGTTTACTTTTTAAAGGCACCTCTGTTCTGTTCTCCTTAGTGGCTCTTTCCAGGTTACGTCCCACTTAAAGTGGAGGGCATGTATTTCTTCCCAGCACCTTCAGGATTTATTCTTTGTAGTTTTTGCTGATGATTATTCTGAGTGGTGTGAGCTGATACCTCTTTGTGGTTGAATTTGCATGTGTCTCATAATGCGTTGAAATTGAGCTTTAAGACATGATCTTTTTATTTTTCCAGCTGTGATTAGAGCTTATTTCTTCACAGTGTTTTCTTAAAGTATGTGTCACCATTTGTAATATTTTGGCCGTTATCTCCCTCAAGACATTTTGAGGGCAGGTTTCATTTACAGCCCTGCAGTACTTGTTCATATGAAGTGACCATTAGCTCAGGCTTTAAACCTGCTTTTGCAGGTAACGGCCAGAGAGCGGCAGCCTTTCTACGTTTCCCATGCTGGTACTAGGGAAACAGACCTAACGGCCAGTGGTGTTCTTCGGTTATAAATTAGAGTGCAATGTGCCCGGATAAAACCACAAATGTTGATGTCTCCTTGCTTTTGTTTGTTTTTAAATTGAGTTTATATTTATTATTAGAGTAATATTCCATTGTGTACGTGGACCACTTCTTCTTGGTGCATTCCTCGGTTGATGGACATTTTCATTGCTTCCAAGTGCTGGCTATGGTAAATCTTGCTGGCGTACAGGTTTGCCAGCCTGTGACTTTTTGATTCTCATTTTCTCAAGTGATAGGCCAAGCAGTGGTTGTGATTGATTGACTGGTAGCTCAATGTTTCCCTTTTCAAAGCACCTACACTGTGTTTTCATTAGTGGCTCTTTACATGCCCCCCCTTACAACCGAAGGTACGCATTTCTCCACACTCCCTTCACGGTTTATTTTTTGCAGCATTTTTCCTAATGGCCATTCTGACTGCTGTGAGCTGATAGGTTTTTGTAATATGGGTATGCATGTCATTAAAATTTTTTAAATTCGTCATATTCCTACCCCTTTTTCTTTTCTCTTAAAAGAAAAACCCGTGAGTACAATATAGCTCTTGAACTTGTCTTCTTCGAAGCTTGCCCTCTTTTGAATTTTTTGGTCGATTTTTGACCCCAGAAATTTTCTGGAGGGCAGGTATCATTTACAGAACTGCAAGTTGGTGAAAATTTAGTGACCTTTTGCAGTGGGTTCAAAGCTGCTGTTGTGGGAAACGGCCACAAGGAGGTAGCATTTCTCCATTCCCCAATCTGGGTACTAGGGCAGCAGAGCCTTTCTGGAAGTCCTTGTCCTAGGTTGTAAATTAGAATGGAAATTGCCAGGAGAAATCCCCATAAGTTTATGTCTCATTACTTCTTCTTGGTTTTTAAAATTTTTTTAATCTGGGTAAAGTTTAGAATATTGTTTGTCCTAGGTGTACACAATCTGGTTCATTTGTACATTATGTATGTCTATTAATGTACAGATCCTCTTCCCATGTAAAATATTACAGTGTTCCGTCGACCTCCCTTGCTATATGTTCGGTGTTTTTGATACATGTATATAATATGTATTTGTATATGTATGGTAACACTAATGTTCATTTCTCAATTTCCCCCCTCCTTTCCTTTCAGATGAGCATAGTTTGTTTTCTAAGCCTGTGAGTGTCTTTCTCTTTGGAAATATGTTCATCTGTGTCAGTTATTAGATAATGCCATAAGTGATAATATAGGATATAGGTGTTTTGCTTTCCGACCTACTTCATGTTTTGTGATTATCTCCAGGCTCAAGTATGGTTCCTCAAAGAGCAGTGCTTCAATGTTTTCCATGGCTAATATTCCATTGTGTACATGGACCACTTCTTCTTGGTGCATTCCTCTGTCGATGGACATTTTCGTTGCTTCCAAGTGTTGCCTATGGTAAATATGGCTGGAGTGCAGGATTTCCAGCCTGTGATTTTTGATTTTCATTTTCTCAGGTGATAGACCCAGCAGTGGGTATGATTGATTGACTGGTACGGTAGCTCAACGTTTACCTTTTCAAGGCAACTCCATTGTGCTTTCATTAGTGGCTCTTGCCACGTCCCCCTTAGAATCAAGGGTACGCATTTCTCCACAATCACGTCAGCATTTATTGTTGGCAGAATTTTTTTTGATGGCCATTATGACTGGTGTGAGCTGATAGGTTTTTGTAATTTGGGTTTACATGTCTGTAAAAATTCCTACAATTCATCATTTTTCCACGGCTTTTTCTTTTCTGTTAAAAGAAAAAAGCAAAAAAGTGTGAGTATAATATACCTCTTCAAATATTCTTTTTGGAAGGTTGCACTCTAGAATTTTTTGGTCGATTTTCGACCTCAGTATTTTTTGGAGGGCAGGTGTCATTTACAGAACTGCAATTGGTGAATATTTAGTGACCTTTTGCAGTGGGTTTAAAGCTGCTGTTGTGGGAAACGGCCACAAGGATGCAGCATTTCTCCATTCCCAAATCTGGGTACTAGGGCAGCAGAGCCATTCTAGAAGTCGTTTGTCTAGGTTGTAAATTTGAATGGAATGTGCCAGGAAAACCCCCCATAAGTCTATGTCTCATTACTCCTAGTTCGTTGTTTTAATTTTTTCAATTGGGGTAATGGTTAGAATGTTGCTTGTCCAAGGTGTACACACTCTGGTTCATCTACATATTCTACATACCTATTTATGTAGAGATCCTCTTCCCTTGTAAATTATTACAGTGTTCCGTAATCCTTCCTTGCTATATGGTCGGTCTTTTTGATATATGTATATAATATGTATTTGTATACATATGGTAACGCTAATCTTCATTTATCCATTCCCCCCACCTTTACTTTTAGATAAGCATAGTTCTTTTTTAATAAGTCTGTGATTGACTTTCTGTGTGGAAATATGTTCATTTGTGTCAGTTATTAGATAACGCCTATAAGTGATATCATAGGATATAGGACTTTTGCTTTCCGACTTACCTCATGTTCTGTGATTATCTCCAAGATCATCTATGGGGCCTCAAAGAGCAGTGTTTCATTGTTTTCCATGGCTAGTATTCATTGTGTACATGGACCACTTCTTCTTTATCCTTTCATCTGTAGATGGACATTTTGGTTGCTTCACTGTCTTGTCTATTGTGAATAAGGCTGCAGTGCAGCTTTTGCAGCCCGGGTCTTCTTCATTCTGGTCTTCTCAGGTGAGAGGCCCATTGGTGCGCCTGCTGGATTGACTGGTACCTCAATTTTTCCTTTTAAACGCAGCTCTTTCCTGTTCTCATTATTAGCGTTTAACCCTTTTACATCTCACCAGCAGCTAGAGGGTACACAGTTCTCTAAAACCTCTTCAGCATTTATTGTTTGTAGACTTTTTGCCAATGGTCAGTCGACTGGTGTGAGTTGAAGACTTTTTGTAGATTAGATTGCATGAGTCTAATACTTCCTGAGGCTGAGCTTTTATCCATTTTCCTTTCTTTAAAAAGAGAGTGAGTAAAACTTACCTCTTCATACTGTCTTCTTGAAAATTTTGCCTGTTTTGAATTTTTTTTATCCATTCCCTACCTCAGCACAATTTTGAGGGCAGGTGTCCTTTACAGCCCTGAGTCCTTGTGAATGGTAAGTGACCATTAGCTGTGGGTTAAAAGCTGCTCTTGCGGGAATCGGCCACATGGCGGCAGCATTTCTCCTTTACCAAATCTGGTTACTAGGTCAACAGAGCCTTACTGGAAGTGGTGTTCTAGGTTGTAAATTAGAATGGCATGTGAGAGGAAAACGCCCTTTAATGTATGTCTCATTACTTCTTGTTGGTATTTTTAACTTAATTTTTATTTTTTATCACAGCAAACTTGATTACAATGTTTTGTTTGTTCTAGGTGTGCAAGATGTGGTTCTTTCACACATATACATATATCTATTCTTCTTCGGAGCCTTTTCCCATGTAGGTTATGACACAATGTTGAGTAGTCTTCTCTTGGTATTGCGTAGGTCTTTGGTGATTACATATTTCACAGGTGTTTGTATCTCTCTGTTAACCTCAATACGGTAATGTATCCATTCCTCACACCTTTCTAATTGGTGAACCATAAGTTTTTTTATTGATTCTATGATAGTGTTTCTCTGTGGAAATATCTTTGTTTGTATCATTTTTTAGGTAACCCCTATATATGATATGATAGGATATGTGTCTTTCGCTTTCTCACTTACTCCAAGTTGCGTGATTACTTCTAGACTCATCTACGGTGCTGCAAATGGCATTGTTTCATTTTTTCACTAGCTCATATTCCATCTGTACAGGTAGCAGTTCTTCTTTGTCCACCCATCTGTCGGTGGACTTTTTGGTTACTTCCATATCTTGGCTATTGTAATAGTGTGCAATGCAGATTTGCGTGGCTGTGTCCTTCCAATTCTGTCTTCTTAGTTTATAGGTCCAGGAATAGGTCTGCTGGATCACATGGTAGCTCAATGTTTACTTTTTAAAGGCACCTCTGTTCTGTTCTCCTTAGTGGCTCTTTCCAGGTTACGTCCCACTTAAAGTGGAGGGCATGTATTTCTTCCCAGCACCTTCAGGATTTATTCTTTGTAGTTTTTGCTGATGATTATTCTGAGTGGTGTGAGCTGATACCTCTTTGTGGTTGAATTTGCATGTGTCTCATAATGCGTTGAAATTGAGCTTTAAGACATGATCTTTTTATTTTTCCAGCTGTGATTAGAGCTTATTTCTTCACAGTGTTTTCTTAAAGTATGTGTCACCATTTGTAATATTTTGGCCGTTATCTCCCTCAAGACATTTTGAGGGCAGGTTTCATTTACAGCCCTGCAGTACTTGTTCATATGAAGTGACCATTAGCTCAGGCTTTAAACCTGCTTTTGCAGGTAACGGCCAGAGAGCGGCAGCCTTTCTACGTTTCCCATGCTGGTACTAGGGAAACAGACCTAACGGCCAGTGGTGTTCTTCGGTTATAAATTAGAGTGCAATGTGCCCGGATAAACCCACAAATGTTGATGTCTCCTTGCTTTTGTTTGTTTTTAAATTGAGTTTATATTTATTATTAGAGTAATATTCCATTGTGTACGTGGACCACTTCTTCTTGGTGCATTCCTCGGTTGATGGACATTTTCATTGCTTCCAAGTGCTGGCTATGGTAAATCTTGCTGGCGTACAGGTTTGCCAGCCTGTGACTTTTTGATTCTCATTTTCTCAAGTGATAGGCCAAGCAGTGGTTGTGATTGATTGACTGGTAGCTCAATGTTTCCCTTTTCAAAGCACCTACACTGTGTTTTCATTAGTGGCTCTTTACATGCCCCCCCTTACAACCGAAGGTACGCATTTCTCCACACTCCCTTCACGGTTTATTTTTTGCAGCATTTTTCCTAATGGCCATTCTGACTGCTGTGAGCTGATAGGTTTTTGTAATATGGGTATGCATGTCATTAAAATTTTTTAAATTCGTCATATTCCTACCCCTTTTTCTTTTCTCTTAAAAGAAAAACCCGTGAGTACAATATAGCTCTTGAACTTGTCTTCTTCGAAGCTTGCCCTCTTTTGAATTTTTTGGTCGATTTTTGACCCCAGAAATTTTCTGGAGGGCAGGTATCATTTACAGAACTGCAAGTTGGTGAAAATTTAGTGACCTTTTGCAGTGGGTTCAAAGCTGCTGTTGTGGGAAACGGCCACAAGGAGGTAGCATTTCTCCATTCCCCAATCTGGGTACTAGGGCAGCAGAGCCTTTCTGGAAGTCCTTGTCCTAGGTTGTAAATTAGAATGGAAATTGCCAGGAGAAATCCCCATAAGTTTATGTCTCATTACTTCTTCTTGGTTTTTAAAATTTTTTTAATCTGGGTAAAGTTTAGAATATTGTTTGTCCTAGGTGTACACAATCTGGTTCATTTGTACATTATGTATGTCTATTAATGTACAGATCCTCTTCCCATGTAAAATATTACAGTGTTCCGTCGACCTCCCTTGCTATATGTTCGGTGTTTTTGATACATGTATATAATATGTATTTGTATATGTATGGTAACACTAATGTTCATTTCTCAATTTCCCCCCTCCTTTCCTTTCAGATGAGCATAGTTTGTTTTCTAAGCCTGTGAGTGTCTTTCTCTTTGGAAATATGTTCATCTGTGTCAGTTATTAGATAATGCCATAAGTGATAATATAGGATATAGGTGTTTTGCTTTCCGACCTACTTCATGTTTTGTGATTATCTCCAGGCTCAAGTATGGTTCCTCAAAGAGCAGTGCTTCAATGTTTTCCATGGCTAATATTCCATTGTGTACATGGACCACTTCTTCTTGGTGCATTCCTCTGTCGATGGACATTTTCGTTGCTTCCAAGTGTTGCCTATGGTAAATATGGCTGGAGTGCAGGATTTCCAGCCTGTGATTTTTGATTTTCATTTTCTCAGGTGATAGACCCAGCAGTGGGTATGATTGATTGACTGGTACGGTAGCTCAACGTTTACCTTTTCAAGGCAACTCCATTGTGCTTTCATTAGTGGCTCTTGCCACGTCCCCCTTAGAATCAAGGGTACGCATTTCTCCACAATCACGTCAGCATTTATTGTTGGCAGAATTTTTTTTGATGGCCATTATGACTGGTGTGAGCTGATAGGTTTTTGTAATTTGGGTTTACATGTCTGTAAAAATTCCTACAATTCATCATTTTTCCACGGCTTTTTCTTTTCTGTTAAAAGAAAAAAGCAAAAAAGTGTGAGTATAATATACCTCTTCAAATATTCTTTTTGGAAGGTTGCACTCTAGAATTTTTTGGTCGATTTTCGACCTCAGTATTTTTTGGAGGGCAGGTGTCATTTACAGAACTGCAATTGGTGAATATTTAGTGACCTTTTGCAGTGGGTTTAAAGCTGCTGTTGTGGGAAACGGCCACAAGGATGCAGCATTTCTCCATTCCCAAATCTGGGTACTAGGGCAGCAGAGCCATTCTAGAAGTCGTTTGTCTAGGTTGTAAATTTGAATGGAATGTGCCAGGAAAACCCCCCATAAGTCTATGTCTCATTACTCCTAGTTCGTTGTTTTAATTTTTTCAATTGGGGTAATGGTTAGAATGTTGCTTGTCCAAGGTGTACACACTCTGGTTCATCTACATATTCTACATACCTATTTATGTAGAGATCCTCTTCCCTTGTAAATTATTACAGTGTTCCGTAATCCTTCCTTGCTATATGGTCGGTCTTTTTGATATATGTATATAATATGTATTTGTATACATATGGTAACGCTAATCTTCATTTATCCATTCCCCCCACCTTTACTTTTAGATAAGCATAGTTCTTTTTTAATAAGTCTGTGATTGACTTTCTGTGTGGAAATATGTTCATTTGTGTCAGTTATTAGATAACGCCTATAAGTGATATCATAGGATATAGGACTTTTGCTTTCCGACTTACCTCATGTTCTGTGATTATCTCCAAGATCATCTATGGGGCCTCAAAGAGCAGTGTTTCATTGTTTTCCATGGCTAGTATTCATTGTGTACATGGACCACTTCTTCTTTATCCTTTCATCTGTAGATGGACATTTTGGTTGCTTCACTGTCTTGTCTATTGTGAATAAGGCTGCAGTGCAGCTTTTGCAGCCCGGGTCTTCTTCATTCTGGTCTTCTCAGGTGAGAGGCCCATTGGTGCGCTTGCTGGATTGACTGGTACCTCAATTTTTCCTTTTAAACGCAGCTCTTTCCTGTTCTCATTATTAGCGTTTAACCCTTTTACATCTCACCAGCAGCTAGAGGGTACACAGTTCTCTAAAACCTCTTCAGCATTTATTGTTTGTAGACTTTTTGCCAATGGTCATTCGACTGGTGTGAGTTGAAGACTTTTTGTAGATTAGATTGCATGAGTCTAATACTTCCTGAGGCTGAGCTTTTATCCATTTTCCTTTCTTTAAAAAGAGAGTGAGTAAAACTTACCTCTTCATACTGTCTTCTTGAAAATTTTGCCTGTTTTGAATTTTTTTTATCCATTCCCTACCTCAGCACAATTTTGAGGGCAGGTGTCCTTTACAGCCCTGAGTCCTTGTGAATGGTAAGTGACCATTAGCTGTGGGTTAAAAGCTGCTCTTGCGGGAATCGGCCACATGGCGGCAGCATTTCTCCTTTACCAAATCTGGTTACTAGGTCAACAGAGCCTTACTGGAAGTGGTGTTCTAGGTTGTAAATTAGAATGGCATGTGAGAGGAAAACGCCCTTTAATGTATGTCTCATTACTTCTTGTTGTTATTTTTAACTTAAGTTTTATTTTTTATCACAGCAAACTTGATTACAATGTTTTGTTTGTTCTAGGTGTGCAAGATGTGGTTCTTTCACACATATACATATATCTATTCTTCTTCGGAGCCTTTTCCCATGTAGGTTATGACACAATGTTGAGTAGTCTTCTCTTGGTATTGCGTAGGTCTTTGGTGATTACATATTTCACAGGTGTTTGTATCTCTCTGTTAACCTCAATACGGTAATGTATCCATTCCTCACACCTTTCTAATTGGTGAACCATAAGTTTTTTTATTGATTCTATGATAGTGTTTCTCTGTGGAAATATCTTTGTTTGTATCATTTTTTAGGTAACCCCTATATATGATATGATAGGATATGTGTCTTTCGCTTTCTCACTTACTCCAAGTTGCGTGATTACTTCTAGACTCATCTACGGTGCTGCAAATGGCATTGTTTCATTTTTTCACTAGCTCATATTCCATCTGTACAGGTAGCAGTTCTTCTTTGTCCACCCATCTGTCGGTGGACTTTTTGGTTACTTCCATATCTTGGCTATTGTAATAGTGTGCAATGCAGATTTGCGTGGCTGTGTCCTTCCAATTCTGTCTTCTTAGTTTATAGGTCCAGGAATAGGTCTGCTGGATCACATGGTAGCTCAATGTTTACTTTTTAAAGGCACCTCTGTTCTGTTCTCCTTAGTGGCTCTTTCCAGGTTACGTCCCACTTAAAGTGGAGGGCATGTATTTCTTCCCAGCACCTTCAGGATTTATTCTTTGTAGTTTTTGCTGATGATTATTCTGAGTGGTGTGAGCTGATACCTCTTTGTGGTTGAATTTGCATGTGTCTCATAATGCGTTGAAATTGAGCTTTAAGACATGATCTTTTTATTTTTCCAGCTGTGATTAGAGCTTATTTCTTCACAGTGTTTTCTTAAAGTATGTGTCACCATTTGTAATATTTTGGCCGTTATCTCCCTCAAGACATTTTGAGGGCAGGTTTCATTTACAGCCCTGCAGTACTTGTTCATATGAAGTGACCATTAGCTCAGGCTTTAAACCTGCTTTTGCAGGTAACGGCCAGAGAGCGGCAGCCTTTCTACGTTTCCCATGCTGGTACTAGGGAAACAGACCTAACGGCCAGTGGTGTTCTTCGGTTATAAATTAGAGTGCAATGTGCCCGGATAAACCCACAAATGTTGATGTCTCCTTGCTTTTGTTTGTTTTTAAATTGAGTTTATATTTATTATTAGAGTAATATTCCATTGTGTACGTGGACCACTTCTTCTTGGTGCATTCCTCGGTTGATGGACATTTTCATTGCTTCCAAGTGCTGGCTATGGTAAATCTTGCTGGCGTACAGGTTTGCCAGCCTGTGATTTTTGATTCTCATTTTCTCAAGTGATAGGCCAAGCAGTGGTTGTGATTGATTGACTGGTAGCTCAATGTTTCCCTTTTCAAAGCACCTACACTGTGTTTTCATTAGTGGCTCTTTACATGCCCCCCCTTACAACCGAAGGTACGCATTTCTCCACACTCCCTTCACGGTTTATTTTTTGCAGCATTTTTCCTAATGGCCATTCTGACTGCTGTGAGCTGATAGGTTTTTGTAATATGGGTATGCATGTCATTAAAATTTTTTAAATTCGTCATATTCCTACCCCTTTTTCTTTCCTCTTAAAAGAAAAACCCGTGAGTACAATATAGCTCTTGAACTTGTCTTCTTCGAAGCTTGCCCTCTTTTGAATTTTTTGGTCGATTTTTGACCCCAGAAATTTTCTGGAGGGCAGGTATCATTTACAGAACTGCAAGTTGGTGAAAATTTAGTGACCTTTTGCAGTGGGTTCAAAGCTGCTGTTGTGGGAAACGGCCACAAGGAGGTAGCATTTCTCCATTCCCCAATCTGGGTACTAGGGCAGCAGAGCCTTTCTGGAAGTCCTTGTCCTAGGTTGTAAATTAGAATGGAAATTGCCAGGAGAAATCCCCATAAGTTTATGTCTCATTACTTCTTCTTGGTTTTTAAAATTTTTTTAATCTGGGTAAAGTTTAGAATATTGTTTGTCCTAGGTGTACACAATCTGGTTCATTTGTACATTATGTATGTCTATTAATGTACAGATCCTCTTCCCATGTAAAATATTACAGTGTTCCGTCGACCTCCCTTGCTATATGTTCGGTGTTTTTGATACATGTATATAATATGTATTTGTATATGTATGGTAACACTAATGTTCATTTCTCAATTTCCCCCCTCCTTTCCTTTCAGATGAGCATAGTTTGTTTTCTAAGCCTGTGAGTGTCTTTCTCTTTGGAAATATGTTCATCTGTGTCAGTTATTAGATAATGCCATAAGTGATAATATAGGATATAGGTGTTTTGCTTTCCGACCTACTTCATGTTTTGTGATTATCTCCAGGCTCAAGTATGGTGCCTCAAAGAGCAGTGCTTCAATGTTTTCCATGGCTAATATTCCATTGTGTACATGGACCACTTCTTCTTGGTGCATTCCTCTGTCGATGGACATTTTCGTTGCTTCCAAGTGTTGCCTATGGTAAATATTGCTGGAGTGCAGGATTTCCAGCCTGTGATTTTTGATTTTCATTTTCTCAGGTGATAGACCCAGCAGTGGGTATGATTGATTGACTGGTACGGTAGCTCAACGTTTACCTTTTCAAGGCAACTCCATTGTGCTTTCATTAGTGGCTCTTGCCACGTCCCCCTTAGAATCGAGGGTACGCATTTCTCCACAATCACGTCAGCATTTATTGTTGGCAGAATTTTTTTTGATGGCCATTATGACTGGTGTGAGCTGATAGGTTTTTGTAATTTGGGTTTACATGTCTGTAAAAATTCCTACAATTCATCATTTTTCCACGGCTTTTTCTTTTCTGTTAAAAGAAAAAAGCAAAAAAGTGTGAGTATAATATACCTCTTCAAATATTCTTTTTGGAAGGTTGCACTCTAGAATTTTTTGGTCGATTTTCGACCTCAGTATTTTTTGGAGGTCAGGTGTCATTTACAGAACTGCAATTGGTGAATACTTAGTGACCTTTTGCAGTGGGTTTAAGCTGCTGTTGTGGGAAACGGCCACAAGGATGCAGCATTTCTCCATTCCCAAATCTGGGTACTAGGGCAGCAGAGCCATTCTAGAAGTCGTTTGTCTAGGTTGTAAATTTGAATGGAATGTGCCAGGAAATCCCCCCATAAGTCTATGTCTCATTACTCCTAGTTCGTTGTTTTAATTTTTTCAATTGGGGTAATGGTTAGAATGTTGCTTGTCCAAGGTGTACACACTCTGGTTCATCTACATATTCTACATACCTATTTATGTAGAGATCCTCTTCCCTTGTAAATTATTACAGTGTTCCGTAATCCTTCCTTGCTATATGGTCGGTCTTTTTGATATATGTATATAATATGTATTTGTATACATATGGTAACGCTAATCTTCATTTATCCATTCCCCCCACCTTTACTTTTAGATAAGCATAGTTCTGTTTTAATAAGTCTGTGATTGACTTTCTGTGTGGAAATATGTTCATTTGTGTCAGTTATTAGATAACGCCTATAAGTGATATCATAGGATATAGGACTTTTGCTTTCCGACTTACCTCATGTTCTGTGATTATCTCCAAGATCATCTATGGGGCCTCAAAGAGCAGTGTTTCATTGTTTTCCATGGCTAGTATTCATTGTGTACATGGACCACTTCTTCTTTATCCTTTCATCTGTAGATGGACATTTTGGTTGCTTCACTGTCTTGTCTATTGTGAATAAGGCTGCAGTGCAGCTTTTGCAGCCCGGGTCTTCTTCATTCTGGTCTTCTCAGGTGAGAGGCCCATTGGTGCGCCTGCTGGATTGACTGGTACCTCAATTTTTCCTTTTAAACGCAGCTCTTTCCTGTTCTCATTATTAGCGTTTAACCCTTTTACATCTCACCAGCAGCTAGAGGGTACACAGTTCTCTAAAACCTCTTCAGCATTTATTGTTTGTAGACTTTTTGCCAATGGTCAGTCGACTGGTGTGAGTTGAAGACTTTTTGTAGATTAGATTGCATGAGTCTAATACTTCCTGAGGCTGAGCTTTTATCCATTTTCCTTTCTTTAAAAAGAGAGTGAGTAAAACTTACCTCTTCATACTGTCTTCTTGAAAATTTTGCCTGTTTTGAATTTTTTTTATCCATTCCCTACCTCAGCACAATTTTGAGGGCAGGTGTCCTTTACAGCCCTGAGTCCTTGTGAATGGTAAGTGACCATTAGCTGTGGGTTAAAAGCTGCTCTTGCGGGAATCGGCCACATGGCGGCAGCATTTCTCCTTTACCAAATCTGGTTACTAGGTCAACAGAGCCTTACTGGAAGTGGTGTTCTAGGTTGTAAATTAGAATGGCATGTGAGAGGAAAACGCCCTTTAATGTATGTCTCATTACTTCTTGTTGTTATTTTTAACTTACGTTTTATTTTTTATCACAGCAAACTTGATTACAATGTTTTGTTTGTTCTAGGTGTGCAAGATGTGGTTCTTTCACACATATACATATATCTATTCTTCTTCGGAGCCTTTTCCCATGTAGGTTATGACACAATGTTGAGTAGTCTTCTCTTGGTATTGCGTAGGTCTTTGGTGATTACATATTTCACAGGTGTTTGTATCTCTCTGTTAACCTCAATACGGTAATGTATCCATTCCTCACACCTTTCTAATTGGTGAACCATAAGTTTTTTTATTGATTCTATGATAGTGTTTCTCTGTGGAAATATCTTTGTTTGTATCATTTTTTAGGTAACCCCTATATATGATATGATAGGATATGTGTCTTTCGCTTTCTCACTTACTCCAAGTTGCGTGATTACTTCTAGACTCATCTACGGTGCTGCAAATGGCATTGTTTCATTTTTTCACTAGCTCATATTCCATCTGTACAGGTAGCAGTTCTTCTTTGTCCACCCATCTGTCGGTGGACTTTTTGGTTACTTCCATATCTTGGCTATTGTAATAGTGTGCAATGCAGATTTGCGTGGCTGTGTCCTTCCAATTCTGTCTTCTTCGTTTATAGGTCCAGGAATAGGTCTGCTGGATCACATGGTAGCTCAATGTTTACTTTTTAAAGGCAGCTCTGTTCTGTTCTCCTTAGTGGCTCTTTCCAGGTTACGTCCCACTTAAAGTGGAGGGCATGTATTTCTTCCCAGCACCTTCAGGATTTATTCTTTGTAGTTTTTGCTGATGATTATTCTGAGTGGTGTGAGCTGATACCTCTTTGTGGTTGAATTTGCATGTGTCTCATAATGCGTTGAAATTGAGCTTTAAGACATGATCTTTTTATTTTTCCAGCTGTGATTAGAGCTTATTTCTTCACAGTGTTTTCTTAAAGTATGTGTCACCATTTGTAATATTTTGGCCGTTATCTCCCTCAAGACATTTTGAGGGCAGGTTTCATTTACAGCCCTGCAGTACTTGTTCATATGAAGTGACCATTAGCTCAGGCTTTAAACCTGCTTTTGCAGGTAACGGCCAGAGAGCGGCAGCCTTTCTACGTTTCCCATGCTGGTACTAGGGAAACAGACCTACCGGCCAGTGGTGTTCTTCGGTTATAAATTAGAGTGCAATGTGCCCGGATAAAACCACAAATGTTGATGTCTCCTTGCTTTTGTTTGTTTTTAAATTGAGTTTATATTTATTATTAGAGTAATATTCCATTGTGTACGTGGACCACTTCTTCTTGGTGCATTCCTCGGTTGATGGACATTTTCATTGCTTCCAAGTGCTGGCTATGGTAAATCTTGCTGGCGTACAGGTTTGCCAGCCTGTGACTTTTTGATTCTCATTTTCTCAAGTGATAGGCCAAGCAGTGGTTGTGATTGATTGACTGGTAGCTCAATGTTTCCCTTTTCAAAGCACCTACACTGTGTTTTCATTAGTGGCTCTTTACATGCCCCCCCTTACAACCGAAGGTACGCATTTCTCCACACTCCCTTCACGGTTTATTTTTTGCAGCATTTTTCCTAATGGCCATTCTGACTGCTGTGAGCTGATAGGTTTTTGTAATATGGGTATGCATGTCATTAAAATTTTTTAAATTCGTCATATTCCTACCCCTTTTTCTTTCCTCTTAAAAGAAAAACCCGTGAGTACAATATAGCTCTTGAACTTGTCTTCTTCGAAGCTTGCCCTCTTTTGAATTTTTTGGTCGATTTTTGACCCCAGAAATTTTCTGGAGGGCAGGTATCATTTACAGAACTGCAAGTTGGTGAAAATTTAGTGACCTTTTGCAGTGGGTTCAAAGCTGCTGTTGTGGGAAACGGCCACAAGGAGGTAGCATTTCTCCATTCCCCAATCTGGGTACTAGGGCAGCAGAGCCTTTCTGGAAGTCCTTGTCCTAGGTTGTAAATTAGAATGGAAATTGCCAGGAGAAATCCCCATAAGTTTATGTCTCATTACTTCTTCTTGGTTTTTAAAATTTTTTTAATCTGGGTAAAGTTTAGAATATTGTTTGTCCTAGGTGTACACAATCTGGTTCATTTGTACATTATGTATGTCTATTAATGTACAGATCCTCTTCCCATGTAAAATATTACAGTGTTCCGTCGACCTCCCTTGCTATATGTTCGGTGTTTTTGATACATGTATATAATATGTATTTGTATATGTATGGTAACACTAATGTTCATTTCTCAATTTCCCCCCTCCTTTCCTTTCAGATGAGCATAGTTTGTTTTCTAAGCCTGTGAGTGTCTTTCTCTTTGGAAATATGTTCATCTGTGTCAGTTATTAGATAATGCCATAAGTGATAATATAGGATATAGGTGTTTTGCTTTCCGACCTACTTCATGTTTTGTGATTATCTCCAGGCTCAAGTATGGTGCCTCAAAGAGCAGTGCTTCAATGTTTTCCATGGCTAATATTCCATTGTGTACATGGACCACTTCTTCTTGGTGCATTCCTCTGTCGATGGACATTTTCGTTGCTTCCAAGTGTTGCCTATGGTAAATATGGCTGGAGTGCAGGATTTCCAGCCTGTGATTTTTGATTTTCATTTTCTCAGGTGATAGACCCAGCAGTGGGTATGATTGATTGACTGGTACGGTAGCTCAACGTTTACCTTTTCAAGGCAACTCCATTGTGCTTTCATTAGTGGCTCTTGCCACGTCCCCCTTAGAATCGAGGGTACGCATTTCTCCACAATCACGTCAGCATTTATTGTTGGCAGAATTTTTTTTGATGGCCATTATGACTGGTGTGAGCTGATAGGTTTTTGTAATTTGGGTTTACATGTCTGTAAAAATTCCTACAATTCATCATTTTTCCACGGCTTTTTCTTTTCTGTTAAAAGAAAAAAGCAAAAAAGTGTGAGTATAATATACCTCTTCAAATATTCTTTTTGGAAGGTTGCACTCTAGAATTTTTTGGTCGATTTTCGACCTCAGTATTTTTTGGAGGTCAGGTGTCATTTACAGAACTGCAATTGGTGAATACTTAGTGACCTTTTGCAGTGGGTTTAAAGCTGCTGTTGTGGGAAACGGCCACAAGGATGCAGCATTTCTCCATTCCCAAATCTGGGTACTAGGGCAGCAGAGCCATTCTAGAAGTCGTTTGTCTAGGTTGTAAATTTGAATGGAATGTGCCAGGAAATCCCCCCATAAGTCTATGTCTCATTACTCCTAGTTCGTTGTTTTAATTTTTTCAATTGGGGTAATGGTTAGAATGTTGCTTGTCCAAGGTGTACACACTCTGGTTCATCTACATATTCTACATACCTATTTATGTAGAGATCCTCTTCCCTTGTAAATTATTACAGTGTTCCGTAATCCTTCCTTGCTATATGGTCGGTCTTTTTGATATATGTATATAGTATGTATTTGTATACATATGGTAACGCTAATCTTCATTTATCCATTCCCCCCACCTTTACTTTTAGATAAGCATAGTTCTTTTTTAATAAGTCTGTGATTGACTTTCTGTGTGGAAATATGTTCATTTGTGTCAGTTATTAGATAACGCCTATAAGTGATATCATAGGATATAGGACTTTTGCTTTCCGACTTACCTCATGTTCTGTGATTATCTCCAAGATCATCTATGGGGCCTCAAAGAGCAGTGTTTCATTGTTTTCCATGGCTAGTATTCATTGTGTACATGGACCACTTCTTCTTTATCCTTTCATCTGTAGATGGACATTTTGGTTGCTTCACTGTCTTGTCTATTGTGAATAAGGCTGCAGTGCAGCTTTTGCAGCCCGGGTCTTCTTCATTCTGGTCTTCTCAGGTGAGAGGCCCATTGGTGCGCCTGCTGGATTGACTGGTACCTCAATTTTTCCTTTTAAACGCAGCTCTTTCCTGTTCTCATTATTAGCGTTTAACCCTTTTACATCTCACCAGCAGCTAGAGGGTACACAGTTCTCTAAAACCTCTTCAGCATTTATTGTTTGTAGACTTTTTGCCAATGGTCAGTCGACTGGTGTGAGTTGAAGACTTTTTGTAGATTAGATTGCATGAGTCTAATACTTCCTGAGGCTGAGCTTTTATCCATTTTCCTTTCTTTAAAAAGAGAGTGAGTAAAACTTACCTCTTCATACTGTCTTCTTGAAAATTTTGCCTGTTTTGAATTTTTTTTATCCATTCCCTACCTCAGCACAATTTTGAGGGCAGGTGTCCTTTACAGCCCTGAGTCCTTGTGAATGGTAAGTGACCATTAGCTGTGGGTTAAAAGCTGCTCTTGCGGGAATCGGCCACATGGCGGCAGCATTTCTCCTTTACCAAATCTGGTTACTAGGTCAACAGAGCCTTACTGGAAGTGGTGTTCTAGGTTGTAAATTAGAATGGCATGTGAGAGGAAAACGCCCTTTAATGTATGTCTCATTACTTCTTGTTGTTATTTTTAACTTACGTTTTATTTTTTATCACAGCAAACTTGATTACAATGTTTTGTTTGTTCTAGGTGTGCAAGATGTGGTTCTTTCACACATATACATATATCTATTCTTCTTCGGAGCCTTTTCCCATGTAGGTTATGACACAATGTTGAGTAGTCTTCTCTTGGTATTGCGTAGGTCTTTGGTGATTACATATTTCACAGGTGTTTGTATCTCTCTGTTAACCTCAATACGGTAATGTATCCATTCCTCACACCTTTCTAATTGGTGAACCATAAGTTTTTTTATTGATTCTATGATAGTGTTTCTCTGTGGAAATATCTTTGTTTGTATCATTTTTTAGGTAACCCCTATATATGATATGATAGGATATGTGTCTTTCGCTTTCTCACTTACTCCAAGTTGCGTGATTACTTCTAGACTCATCTACGGTGCTGCAAATGGCATTGTTTCATTTTTTCACTAGCTCATATTCCATCTGTACAGGTAGCAGTTCTTCTTTGTCCACCCATCTGTCGGTGGACTTTTTGGTTACTTCCATATCTTGGCTATTGTAATAGTGTGCAATGCAGATTTGCGTGGCTGTGTCCTTCCACTTCTGTCTTCTTAGTTTATAGGTCCAGGAATAGGTCTGCTGGATCACATGGTAGCTCAATGTTTACTTTTTAAAGGCACCTCTGTTCTGTTCTCCTTAGTGGCTCTTTCCAGGTTACGTCCCACTTAAAGTGGAGGGCATGTATTTCTTCCCAGCACCTTCAGGATTTATTCTTTGTAGTTTTTGCTGATGATTATTCTGAGTGGTGTGAGCTGATACCTCTTTGTGGTTGAATTTGCATGTGTCTCATAATGCGTTGAAATTGAGCTTTAAGACATGATCTTTTTATTTTTCCAGCTGTGATTAGAGCTTATTTCTTCACAGTGTTTTCTTAAAGTATGTGTCACCATTTGTAATATTTTGGCCGTTATCTCCCTCAAGACATTTTGAGGGCAGGTTTCATTTACAGCCCTGCAGTACTTGTTCATATGAAGTGACCATTAGCTCAGGCTTTAAACCTGCTTTTGCAGGTAACGGCCAGAGAGCGGCAGCCTTTCTACGTTTCCCATGCTGGTACTAGGGAAACAGACCTACCGGCCAGTGGTGTTCTTCGGTTATAAATTAGAGTGCAATGTGCCCGGATAAAACCACAAATGTTGATGTCTCCTTGCTTTTGTTTGTTTTTAAATTGAGTTTATATTTATTATTAGAGTAATATTCCATTGTGTACGTGGACCACTTCTTCTTGGTGCATTCCTCGGTTGATGGACATTTTCATTGCTTCCAAGTGCTGGCTATGGTAAATCTTGCTGGCGTACAGGTTTGCCAGCCTGTGACTTTTTGATTCTCATTTTCTCAAGTGATAGGCCAAGCAGTGGTTGTGATTGATTGACTGGTAGCTCAATGTTTCCCTTTTCAAAGCACCTACACTGTGTTTTCATTAGTGGCTCTTTACATGCCCCCCCTTACAACCGAAGGTACGCATTTCTCCACACTCCCTTCACGGTTTATTTTTTGCAGCATTTTTCCTAATGGCCATTCTGACTGCTGTGAGCTGATAGGTTTTTGTAATATGGGTATGCATGTCATTAAAATTTTTTAAATTCGTCATATTCCTACCCCTTTTTCTTTCCTCTTAAAAGAAAAACCCGTGAGTACAATATAGCTCTTGAACTTGTCTTCTTCGAAGCTTGCCCTCTTTTGAATTTTTTGGTCGATTTTTGACCCCAGAAATTTTCTGGAGGGCAGGTATCATTTACAGAACTGCAAGTTGGTGAAAATTTAGTGACCTTTTGCAGTGGGTTCAAAGCTGCTGTTGTGGGAAACGGCCACAAGGAGGTAGCATTTCTCCATTCCCCAATCTGGGTACTAGGGCAGCAGAGCCTTTCTGGAAGTCCTTGTCCTAGGTTGTAAATTAGAATGGAAATTGCCAGGAGAAATCCCCATAAGTTTATGTCTCATTACTTCTTCTTGGTTTTTAAAATTTTTTTAATCTGGGTAAAGTTTAGAATATTGTTTGTCCTAGGTGTACACAATCTGGTTCATTTGTACATTATGTATGTCTATTAATGTACAGATCCTCTTCCCATGTAAAATATTACAGTGTTCCGTCGACCTCCCTTGCTATATGTTCGGTGTTTTTGATACATGTATATAATATGTATTTGTATATGTATGGTAACACTAATGTTCATTTCTCAATTTCCCCCCTCCTTTCCTTTCAGATGAGCATAGTTTGTTTTCTAAGCCTGTGAGTGTCTTTCTCTTTGGAAATATGTTCATCTGTGTCAGTTATTAGATAATGCCATAAGTGATAATATAGGATATAGGTGTTTTGCTTTCCGACCTACTTCATGTTTTGTGATTATCTCCAGGCTCAAGTATGGTTCCTCAAAGAGCAGTGCTTCAATGTTTTCCATGGCTAATATTCCATTGTGTACATGGACCACTTCTTCTTGGTGCATTCCTCTGTCGATGGACATTTTCGTTGCTTCCAAGTGTTGCCTATGGTAAATATGGCTGGAGTGCAGGATTTCCAGCCTGTGATTTTTGATTTTCATTTTCTCAGGTGATAGACCCAGCAGTGGGTATGATTGATTGACTGGTACGGTAGCTCAACGTTTACCTTTTCAAGGCAACTCCATTGTGCTTTCATTAGTGGCTCTTGCCACGTCCCCCTAGAATCAAGGGTACGCATTTCTCCACAATCACGTCAGCATTTATTGTTGGCAGAATTTTTTTTGATGGCCATTATGACTGGTGTGAGCTGATAGGTTTTTGTAATTTGGGTTTACATGTCTGTAAAAATTCCTACAATTCATCATTTTTCCACGGCTTTTTCTTTTCTGTTAAAAGAAAAAAGCAAAAAAGTGTGAGTATAATATACCTCTTCAAATATTCTTTTTGGAAGGTTGCACTCTAGAATTTTTTGGTCGATTTTCGACCTCAGTATTTTTTGGAGGGCAGGTGTCATTTACAGAACTGCAATTGGTGAATATTTAGTGACCTTTTGCAGTGGGTTTAAAGCTGCTGTTGTGGGAAACGGCCACAAGGATGCAGCATTTCTCCATTCCCAAATCTGGGTACTAGGGCAGCAGAGCCATTCTAGAAGTCGTTTGTCTAGGTTGTAAATTTGAATGGAATGTGCCAGGAAAACCCCCCATAAGTCTATGTCTCATTACTCCTAGTTCGTTGTTTTAATTTTTTCAATTGGGGTAATGGTTAGAATGTTGCTTGTCCAAGGTGTACACACTCTGGTTCATCTACATATTCTACATACCTATTTATGTAGAGATCCTCTTCCCTTGTAAATTATTACAGTGTTCCGTAATCCTTCCTTGCTATATGGTCGGTCTTTTTGATATATGTATATAATATGTATTTGTATACATATGGTAACGCTAATCTTCATTTATCCATTCCCCCCACCTTTACTTTTAGATAAGCATAGTTCTTTTTTAATAAGTCTGTGATTGACTTTCTGTGTGGAAATATGTTCATTTGTGTCAGTTATTAGATAACGCCTATAAGTGATATCATAGGATATAGGACTTTTGCTTTCCGACTTACCTCATGTTCTGTGATTATCTCCAAGATCATCTATGGGGCCTCAAAGAGCAGTGTTTCATTGTTTTCCATGGCTAGTATTCATTGTGTACATGGACCACTTCTTCTTTATCCTTTCATCTGTAGATGGACATTTTGGTTGCTTCACTGTCTTGTCTATTGTGAATAAGGCTGCAGTGCAGCTTTTGCAGCCCGGGTCTTCTTCATTCTGGTCTTCTCAGGTGAGAGGCCCATTGGTGCGCCTGCTGGATTGACTGGTACCTCAATTTTTCCTTTTAAACGCAGCTCTTTCCTGTTCTCATTATTAGCGTTTAACCCTTTTACATCTCACCAGCAGCTAGAGGGTACACAGTTCTCTAAAACCTCTTCAGCATTTATTGTTTGTAGACTTTTTGCCAATGGTCAGTCGACTGGTGTGAGTTGAAGACTTTTTGTAGATTAGATTGCATGAGTCTAATACTTCCTGAGGCTGAGCTTTTATCCATTTTCCTTTCTTTAAAAAGAGAGTGAGTAAAACTTACCTCTTCATACTGTCTTCTTGAAAATTTTGCCTGTTTTGAATTTTTTTTATCCATTCCCTACCTCAGCACAATTTTGAGGGCAGGTGTCCTTTACAGCCCTGAGTCCTTGTGAATGGTAAGTGACCATTAGCTGTGGGTTAAAAGCTGCTCTTGCGGGAATCGGCCACATAGCGGCAGCATTTCTCCTTTACCAAATCTGGTTACTAGGTCAACAGAGCCTTACTGGAAGTGGTGTTCTAGGTTGTAAATTAGAATGGCATGTGAGAGGAAAACGCCCTTTAATGTATGTCTCATTACTTCTTGTTGTTATTTTTAACTTACGTTTTATTTTTTATCACAGCAAACTTGATTACAATGTTTTGTTTGTTCTAGGTGTGCAAGATGTGGTTCTTTCACACATATACATATATCTATTCTTCTTCGGAGCCTTTTCCCATGTAGGTTATGACACAATGTTGAGTAGTCTTCTCTTGGTATTGCGTAGGTCTTTGGTGATTACATATTTCACAGGTGTTTGTATCTCTCTGTTAACCTCAATACGGTAATGTATCCATTCCTCACACCTTTCTAATTGGTGAACCATAAGTTTTTTTATTGATTCTATGATAGTGTTTCTCTGTGGAAATATCTTTGTTTGTATCATTTTTTAGGTAACCCCTATATATGATATGATAGGATATGTGTCTTTCGCTTTCTCACTTACTCCAAGTTGCGTGATTACTTCTAGACTCATCTACGGTGCTGCAAATGGCATTGTTTCATTTTTTCACTAGCTCATATTCCATCTGTACAGGTAGCAGTTCTTCTTTGTCCACCCATCTGTCGGTGGACTTTTTGGTTACTTCCATATCTTGGCTATTGTAATAGTGTGCAATGCAGATTTGCGTGGCTGTGTCCTTCCAATTCTGTCTTCTTAGTTTATAGGTCCAGGAATAGGTCTGCTGGATCACATGGTAGCTCAATGTTTACTTTTTAAAGGCACCTCTGTTCTGTTCTCCTTAGTGGCTCTTTCCAGGTTACGTCCCACTTAAAGTGGAGGGCATGTATTTCTTCCCAGCACCTTCAGGATTTATTCTTTGTAGTTTTTGCTGATGATTATTCTGAGTGGTGTGAGCTGATACCTCTTTGTGGTTGAATTTGCATGTGTCTCATAATGCGTTGAAATTGAGCTTTAAGACATGATCTTTTTATTTTTCCAGCTGTGATTAGAGCTTATTTCTTCACAGTGTTTTCTTAAAGTATGTGTCACCATTTGTAATATTTTGGCCGTTATCTCCCTCAAGACATTTTGAGGGCAGGTTTCATTTACAGCCCTGCAGTACTTGTTCATATGAAGTGACCATTAGCTCAGGCTTTAAACCTGCTTTTGCAGGTAACGGCCAGAGAGCGGCAGCCTTTCTACGTTTCCCATGCTGGTACTAGGGAAACAGACCTAACGGCCAGTGGTGTTCTTCGGTTATAAATTAGAGTGCAATGTGCCCGGATAAAACCACAAATGTTGATGTCTCCTTGCTTTTGTTTGTTTTTAAATTGAGTTTATATTTATTATTAGAGTAATATTCCATTGTGTACGTGGACCACTTCTTCTTGGTGCATTCCTCGGTTGATGGACATTTTCATTGCTTCCAAGTGCTGGCTATGGTAAATCTTGCTGGCGTACAGGTTTGCCAGCCTGTGACTTTTTGATTCTCATTTTCTCAAGTGATAGGCCAAGCAGTGGTTGTGATTGATTGACTGGTAGCTCAATGTTTCCCTTTTCAAAGCACCTACACTGTGTTTTCATTAGTGGCTCTTTACATGCCCCCCCTTACAACCGAAGGTACGCATTTCTCCACACTCCCTTCACGGTTTATTTTTTGCAGCATTTTTCCTAATGGCCATTCTGACTGCTGTGAGCTGATAGGTTTTTGTAATATGGGTATGCATGTCATTAAAATTTTTTAAATTCGTCATATTCCTACCCCTTTTTCTTTCCTCTTAAAAGAAAAACCCGTGAGTACAATATAGCTCTTGAACTTGTCTTCTTCGAAGCTTGCCCTCTTTTGAATTTTTTGGTCGATTTTTGACCCCAGAAATTTTCTGGAGGGCAGGTATCATTTACAGAACTGCAAGTTGGTGAAAATTTAGTGACCTTTTGCAGTGGGTTCAAAGCTGCTGTTGTGGGAAACGGCCACAAGGAGGTAGCATTTCTCCATTCCCCAATCTGGGTACTAGGGCAGCAGAGCCTTTCTGGAAGTCCTTGTCCTAGGTTGTAAATTAGAATGGAAATTGCCAGGAGAAATCCCCATAAGTTTATGTCTCATTACTTCTTCTTGGTTTTTAAAATTTTTTTAATCTGGGTAAAGTTTAGAATATTGTTTGTCCTAGGTGTACACAATCTGGTTCATTTGTACATTATGTATGTCTATTAATGTACAGATCCTCTTCCCATGTAAAATATTACAGTGTTCCGTCGACCTCCCTTGCTATATGTTCGGTGTTTTTGATACATGTATATAATATGTATTTGTATATGTATGGTAACACTAATGTTCATTTCTCAATTTCCCCCCTCCTTTCCTTTCAGATGAGCATAGTTTGTTTTCTAAGCCTGTGAGTGTCTTTCTCTTTGGAAATATGTTCATCTGTGTCAGTTATTAGATAATGCCATAAGTGATAATATAGGATATAGGTGTTTTGCTTTCCGACCTACTTCATGTTTTGTGATTATCTCCAGGCTCAAGTATGGTTCCTCAAAGAGCAGTGCTTCAATGTTTTCCATGGCTAATATTCCATTGTGTACATGGACCACTTCTTCTTGGTGCATTCCTCTGTCGATGGACATTTTCGTTGCTTCCAAGTGTTGCCTATGGTAAATATTGCTGGAGTGCAGGATTTCCAGCCTGTGATTTTTGATTTTCATTTTCTCAGGTGATAGACCCAGCAGTGGGTATGATTGATTGACTGGTACGGTAGCTCAACGTTTACCTTTTCAAGGCAACTCCATTGTGCTTTCATTAGTGGCTCTTGCCACGTCCCCCTTAGAATCAAGGGTACGCATTTCTCCACAATCACGTCAGCATTTATTGTTGGCAGAATTTTTTTTGATGGCCATTATGACTGGTGTGAGCTGATAGGTTTTTGTAATTTGGGTTTACATGTCTGTAAAAATTCCTACAATTCATCATTTTTCCACGGCTTTTTCTTTTCTGTTAAAAGAAAAAAGCAAAAAAGTGTGAGTATAATATACCTCTTCAAATATTCTTTTTGGAAGGTTGCACTCTAGAATTTTTTGGTCGATTTTCGACCTCAGTATTTTTTGGAGGTCAGGTGTCATTTACAGAACTGCAATTGGTGAATACTTAGTGACCTTTTGCAGTGGGTTTAAAGCTGCTGTTGTGGGAAACGGCCACAAGGATGCAGCATTTCTCCATTCCCAAATCTGGGTACTAGGGCAGCAGAGCCATTCTAGAAGTCGTTTGTCTAGGTTGTAAATTTGAATGGAATGTGCCAGGAAAACCCCCCATAAGTCTATGTCTCATTACTCCTAGTTCGTTGTTTTAATTTTTTCAATTGGGGTAATGGTTAGAATGTTGCTTGTCCAAGGTGTACACACTCTGGTTCATCTACATATTCTACATACCTATTTATGTAGAGATCCTCTTCCCTTGTAAATTATTACAGTGTTCCTTAATCCTTCCTTGCTATATGGTCGGTCTTTTTGATATATGTATATAATATGTATTTGTATACATATGGTAACGCTAATCTTCATTTATCCATTCCCCCCACCTTTACTTTTAGATAAGCATAGTTCTGTTTTAATAAGTCTGTGATTGACTTTCTGTGTGGAAATATGTTCATTTGTGTCAGTCATTAGATAACGCCTATAAGTGATATCATAGGATATAGGACTTTTGCTTTCCGACTTACCTCATGTTCTGTGATTATCTCCAAGATCATCTATGGGGCCTCAAAGAGCAGTGTTTCATTGTTTTCCATGGCTAGTATTCATTGTGTACATGGACCACTTCTTCTTTATCCTTTCATCTGTAGATGGACATTTTGGTTGCTTCACTGTCTTGTCTATTGTGAATAAGGCTGCAGTGCAGCTTTTGCAGCCCGGGTCTTCTTCATTCTGGTCTTCTCAGGTGAGAGGCCCATTGGTGCGCCTGCTGGATTGACTGGTACCTCAATTTTTCCTTTTAAACGCAGCTCTTTCCTGTTCTCATTATTAGCGTTTAACCCTTTTACATCTCACCAGCAGCTAGAGGGTACACAGTTCTCTAAAACCTCTTCAGCATTTATTGTTTGTAGACTTTTTGCCAATGGTCAGTCGACTGGTGTGAGTTGAAGACTTTTTGTAGATTAGATTGCATGAGTCTAATACTTCCTGAGGCTGAGCTTTTATCCATTTTCCTTTCTTTAAAAAGAGAGTGAGTAAAACTTACCTCTTCATACTGTCTTCTTGAAAATTTTGCCTGTTTTGAATTTTTTTTATCCATTCCCTACCTCAGCACAATTTTGAGGGCAGGTGTCCTTTACAGCCCTGAGTCCTTGTGAATGGTAAGTGACCATTAGCTGTGGGTTAAAAGCTGCTCTTGCGGGAATCGGCCACATGGCGGCAGCATTTCTCCTTTACCAAATCTGGTTACTAGGTCAACAGAGCCTTACTGGAAATGGTGTTCTAGGTTGTAAATTAGAATGGCATGTGAGAGGAAAACGCCCTTTAATGTATGTCTCATTACTTCTTGTTGTTATTTTGAACTTACGTTTTATTTTTTATCACAGCAAACTTGATTACAATGTTTTGTTTGTTCTAGGTGTACAAGATGTGGTTCTTTCACACATATACATATATCTATTCTTCTTCGGAGCCTTTTCCCATGTAGGTTATGACACAATGTTGAGTAGTCTTCTCTTGGTATTGCGTAGGTCTTTGGTGATTACATATTTCACAGGTGTTTGTATCTCTCTGTTAACCTCAATACGGTAATGTATCCATTCCTCACACCTTTCTAATTGGTGAACCATAAGTTTTTTTATTGATTCTATGATAGTGTTTCTCTGTGGAAATATCTTTGTTTGTATCATTTTTTAGGTAACCCCTATATATGATATGATAGGATATGTGTCTTTCGCTTTCTCACTTACTCCAAGTTGCGTGATTACTTCTAGACTCATCTACGGTGCTGCAAATGGCATTGTTTCATTTTTTCACTAGCTCATATTCCATCTGTACAGGTAGCAGTTCTTCTTTGTCCACCCATCTGTCGGTGGACTTTTTGGTTACTTCCATATCTTGGCTATTGTAATAGTGTGCAATGCAGATTTGCGTGGCTGTGTCCTTCCAATTCTGTCTTCTTAGTTTATAGGTCCAGGAATAGGTCTGCTGGATCACATGGTAGCTCAATGTTTACTTTTTAAAGGCACCTCTGTTCTGTTCTCCTTAGTGGCTCTTTCCAGGTTACGTCCCACTTAAAGTGGAGGGCATGTATTTCTTCCCAGCACCTTCAGGATTTATTCTTTGTAGTTTTTGCTGATGATTATTCTGAGTGGTGTGAGCTGATACCTCTTTGTGGTTGAATTTGCATGTGTCTCATAATGCGTTGAAATTGAGCTTTAAGACATGATCTTTTTATTTTTCCAGCTGTGATTAGAGCTTATTTCTTCACAGTGTTTTCTTAAAGTATGTGTCACCATTTGTAATATTTTGGCCGTTATCTCCCTCAAGACATTTTGAGGGCAGGTTTCATTTACAGCCCTGCAGTACTTGTTCATATGAAGTGACCATTAGCTCAGGCTTTAAACCTGCTTTTGCAGGTAACGGCCAGAGAGCGGCAGCCTTTCTACGTTTCCCATGCTGGTACTAGGGAAACAGACCTACCGGCCAGTGGTGTTCTTCGGTTATAAATTAGAGTGCAATGTGCCCGGATAAAACCACAAATGTTGATGTCTCCTTGCTTTTGTTTGTTTTTAAATTGAGTTTATATTTATTATTAGAGTAATATTCCATTGTGTACGTGGACCACTTCTTCTTGGTGCATTCCTCGGTTGATGGACATTTTCATTGCTTCCAAGTGCTGGCTATGGTAAATCTTGCTGGCGTACAGGTTTGCCAGCCTGTGACTTTTTGATTCTCATTTTCTCAAGTGATAGGCCAAGCAGTGGTTGTGATTGATTGACTGGTAGCTCAATGTTTCCCTTTTCAAAGCACCTACACTGTGTTTTCATTAGTGGCTCTTTACATGCCCCCCCTTACAACCGAAGGTACGCATTTCTCCACACTCCCTTCACGGTTTATTTTTTGCAGCATTTTTCCTAATGGCCATTCTGACTGCTGTGAGCTGATAGGTTTTTGTAATATGGGTATGCATGTCATTAAAATTTTTTAAATTCGTCATATTCCTACCCCTTTTTCTTTCCTCTTAAAAGAAAAACCCGTGAGTACAATATAGCTCTTGAACTTGTCTTCTTCGAAGCTTGCCCTCTTTTGAATTTTTTGGTCGATTTTTGACCCCAGAAATTTTCTGGAGGGCAGGTATCATTTACAGAACTGCAAGTTGGTGAAAATTTAGTGACCTTTTGCAGTGGGTTCAAAGCTGCTGTTGTGGGAAACGGCCACAAGGAGGTAGCATTTCTCCATTCCCCAATCTGGGTACTAGGGCAGCAGAGCCTTTCTGGAAGTCATTGTCCTAGGTTGTAAATTAGAATGGAAATTGCCAGGAGAAATCCCCATAAGTTTATGTGTCATTACTTCTTCTTGGTTTTTAAAATTTTTTTAATCTGGGTAAAGTTTAGAATATTGTTTTTCCTAGGTGTACACAATCTGGTTCATTTGTACATTATGTATGTCTATTAATGTACAGATCCTCTTCCCATGTAAAATATTACAGTGTTCCATCGACCTCCCTTGCTATATGTTCGGTGTTTTTGATACATGTATATAATATGTATTTATATATGTATGGTAACTCTAATGTTCATTTCTCAGTTTCCCCCCTCCTTTCCTTTCAGATGAGCATAGTTTGTTTTCTAAGCCTGTGAGTGTCTTTCTCTTTGGAAATATGTTCATCTGTGTCAGTTATTAGATAATGCCATAAGTGATAATATAGGATATAGGTGTTTTGCTTTCCGACCTACTTCATGTTTTGTGATTATCTCCAGGCTCAAGTGTGGTGCCTCAAAGAGCAGTGCTTCAATGTTTTCCATGGCTAATATTCCATTGTGTACATGGACCACTTCTTCTTGGTGCATTCCTCTGTCGATGGACATTTTCGTTGCTTCCAAGTGTTGCCTATGGTAAATATGGCTGGAGTGCAGGATTTCCCGCCTGTGATTTTTGATTTTCATTTTCTCAGGTGATAGACCCAGCAGTGGGTATGATTGATTGACTGGTACGGTAGCTCAACGTTTACCTTTTCAAGGCAACTCCATTGTGCTTTCATTAGTGGCTCTTACCACGTCCCCCTTAGAATCAAGGGTACGCATTTCTCCACAATCACGTCAGCATTTATTGTTGGCAGAATTTTTTTTGATTGCCATTATGACTGGTGTGAGCTGATAGGTTTTTGTAATATGGGTTTACATGTCTGTAAAAATTCCTACAATTCATCATTTTTCCACAGCTTTTTCTTTTCTGTTAAAAGAAAAAAGCAAAAAAAGTGTGAGTATAATATACCTCTTCAAATATTCTTTTTGGAAGGTTGCACTCTAGAATTTTTTGGTCGATTTTCGACCTCCGTATTTTTTGGAGGGCAGGTGTCATTTACAGAACTGCAATTGGTGAATACTTAGTGACCTTTTGCAGTGGGTTTAAAGCTGCTGTTGTGGGAAACGGCCACAAGGAAGCAGCATTTCTCCATTCCCAAATCTGGGTACTAGGGCAGCAGAGCCATTCTAGAAGTCGTTTGTCTAGGTTGTAAATTTGAATGGAATGTGCCAGGAAAACCCCCCATAAGTCTATGTCTCATTACTCCTAGTTCGTTGTTTTAATTTTTTCAATTGGGGTAATGGTTAGAATGTTGCTTGTCCAAGGTGTACACACTCTGGTTCATCTACATATTCTACATACCTATTTATGTAGAGATCCTCTTCCCTTGTAAATTATTACAGTGTTCCGTAATCCTTCCTTGCTATATGGTCGGTCTTTTTGATATATGTATATAATATGTATTTGTATACATATGGTAACGCTAATCTTCATTTATCCATTCCCCCCACCTTTACTTTTAGATAAGCATAGTTCTGTTTTAATAAGTCTGTGATTGACTTTCTGTGTGGAAATATGTTCATTTGTGTCAGTTATTAGATAACGCCTATAAGTGATATCATAGGATATAGGACTTTTGCTTTCCGACTTACCTCATGTTCTGTGATTATCTCCAAGATCATCTATGGGGCCTCAAAGAGCAGTGTTTCATTGTTTTCCATGGCTAGTATTCATTGTGTACATGGACCACTTCTTCTTTATCCTTTCATCTGTAGATGGACATTTTGGTTGCTTCACTGTCTTGTCTATTGTGAATAAGGCTGCAGTGCAGCTTTTGCAGCCCGGGTCTTCTTCATTCTGGTCTTCTCAGGTGAGAGGCCCATTGGTGCGCCTGCTGGATTGACTGGTACCTCAATTTTTCCTTTTAAACGCAGCTCTTTCCTGTTCTCATTATTAGCGATTAACCCTTTTACATCTCACCAGCAGCTAGAGGGTACACAGTTCTCTAAAACCTCTTCAGCATTTATTGTTTGTAGACTTTTTGCCAATGGTCAGTCGACTGGTGTGAGTTGAAGACATTTTGTAGCTTAGATTGCATGAGTCTAATACTTCCTGAGGCTGAGCTTTTATCCATTTTCCTTTCTTTAAAAAGAGAGTGAGTAAAACTTACCTCTTCATACTATCTTCTTGAAAATTTTGCCTGTTTTGAATTTTTTTTATCCATTCCCTACCTCAGCACAATTTTGAGAGCAGGTGTCCTTTACAGCCCTGAGTCCTTGTGAATGGTAAGTGACCATTAGCTGTGGGTTAAAATCTGCTCTTGCGGGAATCGGCCACATGGCGGCAGCATTTCTCCTTTACCAAATCTGGTTTCTAGGGCAACAGAGCCTTACTGGAAGTGGTGTTCTAGGTTGTAAATTAGAATGGCATGTGAGAGGAAAACGCCCTTTAATTTATGTCTCATTACTTCTTGTTGGTATTTTTAACTTACGTTTTATTTTTTATCACAGCAAACTTGATTACAATGTTTTGTTTGTTCTAGGTGTGCAAGATGTGGTTCTTTCACACATATACATATATCTATTCTTCTTCGGAGCCTTTTCCCATGTAGGTTATGACACAATGTTGAGTAGTCTTTTCTTGGTATTGCGTAGGTCTTTGGTGATTACATATTTCACATGTGTTTGTATCTCTCTGTTAACCTCAATATGGTAATGTATCCAATCCTCACAACTTTCTATTTGGTGAACCATAAGTTTTTTTAATGAATCTATGATAGTGTTTCTCTCTGGAAATATCTTTGTTTGTATCATTTTTCAGGTAACCCCTATATGTGATATAATAGGATATGTGTCTTTCGCTTTCTCACTTACTCCAAGTTGCGTGATTACTTCTAGACTCATCTATGGTGCTGCAAATGGCATTGTTTCATTTTTTCACTAGCTCATATTCCATCTGTACAGATAGCAGTTCTGCTTTGTCCACCCATCTGTCGGTGGACTTTTTGGTTATTTCCATATGTTGGCTTTTGTAATACTATGCAATACAGATTTGCATGCCTGCGTCCTTCCAATTTTGTCTTCTTAGTTTATAGGTCCAGGAATAGGTCTGCTGGATCATATGGTAGCTAAATGTATACCTTTTAAAGCCACCTCTGTTCTGTTCTCCTTAGTGCCTCTTTCCAGGTTACGTCCCACTTAAAGTGGAGGGTATGTATTTCTTCCCTGCACCTTCAGCATTTATTCTTTGTACTTTTTGCTGATGGTTATTCTGAGTGGTGTGAGCTGATACCTCTTTGTGGTTGAATTTGCATGTGTCTCATAATGCGTAGAAATTGAGCTTTAAGACATGTCCTTTTTGTTTTTCCAGCTGTTATTAGAGTTTATTTCTTCAAAGTGTTTTCTTAAAGTATGTGTCACCATTTGAAATATTTTGGCCATTATCTCCCTCAAGACATTTTGAGGGCAGGTTTCATTTATAGCCCTGCAGTACTTGTTCATATGAAATGACCATTAGCTCAGGCTTTAAACCTGCTTTTGCAGGTATCGGCCAAAAAGCGGCAGCGTTTCTCCGGTCCCGTTGCTGGTATTAGGAGAACAGACTTACCAGCCAGTGGTGTTCTTCGGTTATAAATTAGAGTGCAATGTGCCCGGATAAACCCACAAATGTTGATGTCTCCTTGCTTTTGTTTGTTTTTAAATTGAATTTATATTTATTATTAGAGTAATATTCCATTGTGTACGTGGACCAATTCTTCTTGGTGCATTCCTCGGTTGATGGACATTTTCATTGCTTCCAAGTGCTGGCTATGGTAAATCTTGCTGGCGTACAGGTTTGCCACCCTGTGACTTTTTGAATCTCATTTTCTCAGGTGATAGGCCAAGCATTTGTTGTGATTGATTGACTGGTAGCTCAATGTTTCCCTTTTTAAAGCACCTACACTGTGTTTTCATTAGTGGCTCTTTACATGCCCCCCCTTACAACCGAGGGTACGCATTTCTCCACACTCCCTTCACCATTTGTCTTTTGCAGCATTTTTCCTAATGGCCATTCTGACTGCTGTGAGCTGATAGGTTTTTTTAATATGGGTATGCATGTCATTAAAATTTTTAAAATTCATCATATTCCTACGCCTTTTTCTTTTCTCTTAAAAGAAAAACCCGTGAGTACAATATAGCTCTTGAACTTGTCTTCTTCCAAGGTTGCCCTCTTCTGAAGTTTTTGGTCGATTTTTTTTTTTAATTGTAGATATTGTTTACTGATTTATTCCCATAAAAGATGGGGATTTGGTTCTTTTTTTTTTCTTTTTTTTTTTTAATTTTTATTTATTCATGGCTGTGTTGGGTCTTCGTTTCTGTGCGACGGCTTTCTCCAGTTGTGGCAATCGGGGGCCACTCTTCATCGCGGTGCGCAGGCCTCTCACTATTGCGGCCTCTCTTGTTGCCGAGCACAGGCTCCAGATGCGCAGGCTCAGTAATTGTGGCTCACGGGCCCAGCCGCTCTGCGGCATGTGGGATCTTCCCAGACCAGGGCTCGAACCCATGTCCTCTGCATTGGCAGGCGGATTCTCAACCACTGCGCCACCAGGGAAGCCCTTTGGTCGATTTTTGACCGAGGAAATTTTCTGGAAGGCAGGTGCCATTTACAGAAATGCAAGTTGGTGAAAATTTAGTCACCTTTTGCAGTGGGTTCAAAGCTGCTGTTGTGGGAAACGGCCACAAGGAGGTAGCATTTCTCCATTCCCCAATATGGGTACTAGGGCAGCAGAGCATTTCTGGAAGTCATTTTCCTAGGTTGTAAATTAGAATGGAATTTGCCAGGAGAAATCCCCATAAGTTTATGTCGCATTACTTCTTCTTGGTTTTAAATTTTTTTAATCTGGGTAAAGTTTAGAATATTGTTTGTCCTAGGTGTACACAATCTGCTTCATTTATACATTATGTATGTCTATTAATGTACAGATCCTCTTCCCATGTAAAATATTACAGTGTTCCATCGACCTCCCTTGCTATATGTTCGGTCTTTTTGATACATGTATATACTATGTATTTGTATATGTATAGTAACACTAAGCTTCATTTCTCAATTTCACCCCTCCTTTCCTTTTCGATGAGCATAGTTTGTTTTCTAAGCCTGTGAGTGTCTTTCTCTTTGGAAATATGTTCATCTGTGTCAGTTATTAGATAATGCCATAAGTGATAATATAGGATATAGGTCTTTTGCTTTCCGACCTACTTCATGTTTTGTGATTAACTCCAGGCTCATGTATGGTGCCTCAAAATGCAGTGCTTCAATGTTTTCCATGGCTAATATTCCATTGTGTACATGGACCACTTCTTCTTGGTGCATTCCTCTGTTGATGGACATTTTCGTTGCTTCCAACTGTTGCCTATGGTAAATATTGCTGGAGTGCAGGATTGCCAGCCTGTGATTTTTGATTTTCATTTTCTCAGGTGATAGACCCAGCAGTGGGTATGATTGATTGACTGGAATGGTAGCTCAACGTTTACCTTTTCAAGGCACCTCAATTGTGCTTTGATTAGTGGCTCTAACCACGTCCCCTTTAGAATCGAGGATACGCATTTCTCCACAATCACGTCAGCATTTATTGTTTGCATCATTTTTGTTGATGGCCGTTCTGACTGGTGTGAGCTGATAGGTTTTTGTAATTTGGGTTTGCATGTTTGTAAAAATTCCTACAATTCATCATTTTTCCACACCTTTTTATTTTCTGATAAGAGAAAAAAGAAAAATGTGTGAGTATAATATACCTCTTCAAATTTTCTTTTGGAAGGTTGCACTCTGGAATTTCTTGGTCGATTTTCGACCTCAGTATTTTTTGGAGGGCCGGTGTCATTTACACACCTGCAATTGGTGAATATTTAGTGACCTTTTGCCGTGGGTTTAAAGCTGCTGTTGTGGGAAACGGCCACAAGGATGCAGCATTTCTCCATTCCCAAATCTGGGTACTACGGCAGCAGAGCCGTTCTGGAAGTCATTGCCTAGGTTGCTATATAACCAGGAAGGACGTACGGAAGACCAGGAGAAGACTACTCAACATTGTGTCATAACCTACATGGGAAAAGGATGCGAGGAAGAATAGATACCTGTATATGTGTGAAAGAACCACATCTTGCACACCTAGAACAAACAAACCATTGTAATCAAATTTGCTGGGATAAAAAATTAAAAGTAAATTACAAATATGAACAAGAAGTAATGAGACATAAACTTAAAGGGCTTTTTCCTGGCATTTTCCATTCTAATATACAACCTAGAACACCACTTCCATTAAGGCTCTGTTTCCGTAGTAACCAAATTTGGTAAAGGAGAAATGCTGCCACCTTGTGGCCGTTTCCTGCAAGAGCAGCTTTAAAGTCACAGCTAATGGTCACTTAACATTCACAAGGACTCAGGGCTGTAAAGGAAACTTGCCCTAAAAATTTGTGCTGAAGTAGAGAATGGACAAAAAAATTCAAAACAGGCAAATGTTTCAAGAAGCGATTATGAAGAGTTAAGTTTTTCTTACACTCTTTAAAAAAAGGAAAATGGATAAAAGCTCAACCTCAGGGAGTGTTAGACGCATGGAATCTAATCTACAAAAAGTTTCAACTTACACCAGTCGACTGACCATCAGCAAAATGTCTACAAACAATAAATGCTGAAGGGGTTTTAGAGAACTGTGTACCCTCTACCTGCTGGTGAGACATAAAGGGGTAACAGCCAATAGTGAGAACAGAAAGCAGCTGTGTTTAAAAGTAACAATGGAGGTACCCTGCAATCCAGCAGGGGCACCATTGGACCTCTCACCTGAGAAGACAAGAATCGAGAAGACACAGGCCGCAAAAGCTGCAGTGCAGCCTTATTCACAATATCCAAGACAGTGAAGCAATCAAAATGTCCAACAACAGGTAAATGGATAAAGAAGAAGTGGTCCATATACACAATGGAATATTAGCCATGGAAGACAATGAACCATTGCTCTTTGAGGCACCACAAATGAGTCTGGAGATAATCACGAAAGATGAGGTAAGTTGGAAAGCAAAAGACCTGTATTATTTGATATCACTAATAGGCGTTATCTAATAACTGATACAAATGAACATATTTCCGCAGAGAAAGACACTCACAGATTTAGAAAACAAACTATGCTCATCTAAAACGAAAGGTGGGGGGAATAGATAAGTTAAGATTAGTGGTACTATATGTATACAAAATCATATTATATACATATCTCAAAAAGACCGACCATATAGCAAGGAAGGTCTGCGGAACCCTCTGTAACATTTTACATGGGAAGAGGATCTGTACATGAATAGATATATATAATGTACAAATGAACCAGATTGTGTTCACCTAGGACAAACAATATTCTAAGCTTTACCCCAATTAAAAAAAAATTAAAACCAAGAAGAAATAATGAGACATAAACTTATGGGGCTTTCTCCATGCACATTCCAATGTAATTTACAACCTAGGAACACGACTTCCAGAAAGGCTCTGCTGCCCTATTACCCAGATTTGGGAATGGAGAAATGCTGCCTGCTTCAGGCCACTTCCCACAACAGGAGATTTAAAACCCTTGCTAAAGGTCCCTAAATATTCACCAAACTTGCAGTTTGGTAAATGACACCTGCTCTCTAAAAAAAGTCTGAGGTGAAGATCGACCAAAAAATTCAAAAGAGGGCAGCCTTCCAAGAAGACAATATCAAGAATTATATTGTACTCCCAATTGTTTCCTTTTTTTAACAGAAAAGAAAACCGCGGAGAAAAATGATGAGTTTTACGAATTTTCAAAGACATGCAAACCCAAATTACAAAACCCTATCAGCTCACAGGAGCCAGTAGGGCCATTAGCATAAATGCTGCAAACAATAAATGCTGAAGCGATTGAGGAGAAATGTGTACCCTCGATTCTAAGGGGGAGGTGCTAAGTGCCACGAATGAAAACACAAAGAAGGTGCTTGGAAAGGGAAAAACGGTGTTACCAGTCAGTCAATCACACCCACTGCTGGGCCTATCACCTGAGAAAATGAGAATCAAAAAGTCACAGGCTGGCAATCCTGCACTCCAACAATATTTACCATAGCCAACACTTGGAAGCAATGAAAATGTCCATCAACCGAGGAATGCACAAAGAAGAAGTGGTCCACGTACACAGTGGAAAATTACTCCAATAAAAAATAAAAATTAAATTTAAATATCCAACAAAAGTAAGGAGACATCAGCTTGTGTGGGTTTCTCCGGGCACACTCCACTCTAATTTATAACCTAGAAACACCACAGGCCGCAAGGGCTTTTCCCTAGTTAACAGGGTGGGGAACATAGAAAGGCTGCCGCCCTCTGGCAGTTACCTGCAAAAGCAGTTTTAAAGCCTGTGCTAATGGTCATTTCATAGGAACAAGTACTGCAGAACTGTAAATGAAACCTGCCCTCAAAATGTCTTCAGGGAGGTAATGGCCAAAACACTTCAAAATGTGACACATACTTTAAGAGAACACTCTGAAGAACTAATGGGTAATCACAGCTTGAAAAATAAAAAGGACATGCCTTCAAGCTCAGTTTCAACGGATTATGAGGCACATGCGAATTCAACCACAAAGAGGTATCAGCTCACACTTGTCAGAATAACCATCAGCAAGAAAACTACAAACAATAAATGCTGAAGGTGTTGTGGAGAAATGCATACCCTCAACTTCAAGTGGGACGTAAGTTGGAAAGGACCACCAATGAGAACAGAATGGAGGTGCCTTAAAAAGGTAAACATTGAGCTACCATATGATCCAGCAGGCCCACTCCTCCACCTATAATCTAAGAAGAGAGAATTGGAAAGACACAGGCAGGCAAATCTGCATTGCACAGTATTACAATAGCCAAGATATGGAAGTAAACAGAAGTCTACCAACAGATGGGAGGACAAAGAAGAACTCCTCCATGTACAACTGGAATATTCGCTAGTGAAAAAAATGAAACAATGCCATTTGCAGCACCGTAGATGAGTCTAGACGTAATCACGCCACCTGTAGTAAGTGAGAAAGCAAAAGCCACATATCCTATCATATCACTTTTAGGAGTTACTTAAAAATTGATACCAATGAAGATATTTCCACAGAGAAAGGCAATCACAGATTCATTAAAAAACTTATGGTTCACCAAATAGAAAGGGATGAGGATTGGATACATTACCATATTGGGGTTAACAGAGATATACAAACCATGTGAAATATATAACCAGGAAAGACGTACGGAAGACCAGGAGAAGACTACTCAACATTGTGTCATAACCTACATGGGAAAAGGATGCGAGGAAGAATAGATACCTGTATATGTGTGAAAGAACCACATCTTGCACACCTAGAACAAACAAACCATTGTAATCAAATTTGCTGGGATAAAAAATTAAAAGTAAATTACAAATATGGACAAGAAGTAATGAGACATAAACTTAAAGGGCTTTTTCCTGGCATTTTCCATTCTAATATACAACCTAGAACACCACTTCCATTAAGGCTCTGTTTCCCTAGTAACCAATTTTGGTAAAGGAGAAATGCTGCCACCTTGTGGCCGTTTCCTGCAAGAGCAGCTTTAAAGTCACAGCTAATGGTCACTTAACATTCACAAGGACTCAGGGCTGTAAAGGAAACTTGCCCTAAAAATTTGTGCTGAAGTAGAGAATGGACAAAAAAATTCAAAACAGGCAAATGTTTCAAGAAGAGATTATGAAGAGTTAAGTTTTACTTACACTCTTTTTAAAAAAAGGAAAATGGATAAAAGCTCAACCTCAGGGAGTGTTAGACGCATGGTAACTAATCTACAAAAAGTTTCAACTTACACCAGTCGACTGACCATCAGCAAAATGTCTACAAACAATAAATGCTGAAGGGGTTTTAGAGAACTGTGTACCCTCTACCTGCTGGTGAGACATAAAGGGGTAACAGCCAATAGTGAGAACAGAAAGCAGCTGTGTTTAAAAGTAAAAATGGAGGTACCATTCAATCCAGCAGGGGCACCATTGGACCTCTCACCTGAGAAGACAAGAATCGAGAAGACACAGGCCGCAAAAGCTGCAGTGCAGCCTTATTCACAATATCCAAGACAGTGAAGCAATCAAAATGTCCAACAACAGGTAAATGGATAAAGAAGAAGTGGTCCATATACACAATGGAATATTAACCATGGAAGACAATGAACCATTGCTCTTTGAGGCACCACAAATGAGTCTGGAGATAATCACGAAAGATGAGGTAAGTTGGAAAGCAAAAGACCTGTATTCTATGATATCACTTATAGGCGTTATCTAATAACTGACACAAATGAACATATTTCCGCAGAGAAAGACACTCACAGAATTAGAAAACAAACTATGCTCATCTAAAACGAAAGGTGGGGGGAATAGATAAGTTAAGATTAGTGTTACTATATGTATACAAACTCATATTATATACATATCTCAAAAAGACCGACCATATAGCAAGGGAGGTCTGCGGAACCCTCTGTTAACATTTTACATGGGAAGAGGATCTGTAGTTGAATAGATATATATAATGTACAAATGAACCAGATTGGGTTCACCTAGGACAAACAATATTCTAAGCTTTACCCCAATTAAAAAAAAATTAAAACCAAGAAGAAATAATGAGACATAAACTTATGGGGCTTTCTCCATGCACATTCCAATGTAATTTACAACCTAGGAACACGACTTCCAGAAAGGCTCTGCTGCCCTATTACCCAGATTTGGGAATGGAGAAATGCTGCCTGCTTCAGGCCACTTCCCACAACAGGAGATTTAAAACCCTTGCTAAAGGTCACTAAATATTCACCAAACTTGCATTTCGGTAAATGACATCTGCTCTCTAAAAAAAGTCTGAGGTGAAAATCGACCAAAAATTTCAAAAGAGGGCAGCCTTCCAAGAAAACAATATCAAGAGTTATATTGTACTCCCAATTGTTTCCTTTTTTTAACAGAAAAGAAAACCGCGGAGAAAAATGATGAGTTTTACGAATTTTCAAAGACATGCAAACCAAAATTACAAAACCCTATCAGCTCACAGGAGCCAGTAGCGCCATTAGCATAAATGCTGCAAACAATAAATGCTGAAGCGATTGAGGAGAAACGTGTAGCCTCGATTCTAAGGGGGACGTGCTAAGTGCCACGAATGAAAACACAAAGAAGGTGCTTGGAAAGGGAAAAACGTTGCTACCAGTCAGTCAATCACACCCACTGCTGGGCCTATCACCTGAGAAAATGAGAATCAAAAAGTCACATGCTGGCAATCCTGCACTCCAACAATATTTACCATAGCCAACACTTGGAAGCAATGAAAATGTCTATCAACCGAGGAATGCACAAAGAAGAAGTGGTCCACGTACACAGTGGAAAATTACTCCAATAAAAAATAAAAATTAAATTAAAAAATCCAACAAAAGTAAGGAGACATCAGCTTGTGTGGGTTTGTCCGGGCACACTCCACTCTAATTTATAACCGAGAAAAACCACAGGCCGCATGGGCTTTTCCCTAGTTACCAGGGTGGGGAACATAGAAAGGCTGCCGCCCTCTGGCAGTTACCTGCAAAGGCAGTTTTAAAGCCTGTGCTAATGGTCATTTCATAGGAACAAGTACTGCAGAACTGTAAATGAAACCTGCCCTCAAAATGTCTTCAGGGAGGTAATGGCCAAAACACTTCAAAATGTGACACATACTTTAAGAGAACACTCTGAAGAACTAATGGGTAATCACAGCTTGAAAAATAAAAAGGACATGCCTTCAAGCTCAATTTCAACGGATTATGAGGCACATGCGAATTCAACCACAAAGAGGTATCAGCTCACACTTGTCAGAATAACCATCAGCAAGAAAACTACAAACAATAAATGCTGAAGGTGTTGTGGAGAAATGCATACCCTCAACTTCAAGTGGGACGTAAGTTGGAAAGGACCACCAATGAGAACAGAATGGAGGTGCCTTAAAAAGGTAAACATTGAGCTACCATATGATCCAGCAGGCCCACTCCTCCACCTATAATCTAAGAAGAGAGAATTGGAAAGACACAGGCAGGCAAATCTGCATTGCACAGTATTACAATAGCCAAGATATGGAAGTAAACAGAAGTCTACCAACAGATGGGAGGACAAAGAAGAACTCCTCCATGTACAACTGGAATATTCGCTAGTGAAAAAAATGAAACAATGCCATTTGCAGCACCGTAGATGAGTCTAGACGTAATCACGCCACCTGTAGTAAGTGAGAAAGCAAAAGCCACATATCCTATCATATCACTTTTAGGAGTTACTTAAAAATTGATACCAATGAAGATATTTCCACAGAGAAAGGCAATCACAGATTCATTAAAAAACTTATGGTTCACCAAATAGAAAGGGATGAGGATTGGATACATTACCGTATTGGGGTTAACAGAGATATACAAACCATGTGAAATATATAACCAGGAAAGACGTACGGAAGACCAGGAGAAGACTACTCAACATTGTGTCATAACCTACATGGGAAAAGGATGCGAGGAAGAATAGATACCTGTATATGTGTGAAAGAATCACATCTTGCACACCTAGAACAAACAAACCATTGTAATCAAATTTGCTGGGATAAAAAATTAAAAGTAAATTACAAATATGAACAAGAAGTAATGAGACATAAACTTAAAGGGCTTTTCCCTGGCATTTTCCATTCTAATATACAACCTAGAACACCACTTCCATTAAGGCTCTGTTTCCCTAGTAACCAAATTTGGTAAAGGAGAAATGCTGCCACCTTGTGGCCGTTTCCTGCAAGAGCAGCTTTAAAGTCACAGCTAATGGTCACTTAACATTCACAAGGACTCAGGGCTGTAAAGGAAACTTGCCCTAAAAATTTGTGCTGAAGTAGAGAATGGACAAAAAAATTCAAAACAGGCAAATGTTTCAAGAAGAGATTATGAAGAGTTAAGTTTTACTTACACTCTTTTTAAAAAAAGGAAAATGGATAAAAGCTCAACCTCAGGGAGTGTTAGACGCATGGTAACTAATCTACAAAAAGTTTCAACTTACACCAGTCGACTGACCATCAGCAAAATGTCTACAAACAATAAATGCTGAAGGGGTTTTAGAGAACTGTGTACCCTCTACCTGCTGGTGAGACATAAAGGGGTAACAGCCAATAGTGAGAACAGAAAGCAGCTGTGTTTAAAAGTAAAAATGGAGGTACCATTCAATCCAGCAGGGGCACCATTGGACCTCTCACCTGAGAAGACAAGAATCGAGAAGACACAGGCCGCAAAAGCTGCAGTGCAGCCTTATTCACAATATCCAAGACAGTGAAGCAATCAAAATGTCCAACAACAGGTAAATGGATAAAGAAGAAGTGGTCCATATACACAATGGAATATTAGCCATGGAAGACAATGAACCATTGCTCTTTGAGGCACCACAAATGAGTCTGGAGATAATCACGAAAGATGAGGTAAGTTGGAAAGCAAAAGACCTGTATTCTATGATATCACTTATAGGCGTTATCTAATAACTGACACAAATGAACATATTTCCGCAGAGAAAGACACTCACAGAATTAGAAAACAAACTATGCTCATCTAAAACGAAAGGTGGGGGGAATAGATAAGTTAAGATTAGTGTTACTATATGTATACAAACTCATATTATATACATATCTCAAAAAGACCGACCATATAGCAAGGGAGGTCTGCGTAACCCTCTGTTAACATTTTACATGGGAAGAGGATCTGTACTTGAATAGATATATATATAATGTACAAATGAACCAGATTGTGTTCACCTAGGACAAACAATATTCTAAGCTTTACCCCAATTAAAAAAAATTAAAACCAAGAAGAAATAATGAGACATAAACTTATGGGGCTTTCTCCATGCACATTCCAATGTAATTTACAACCTAGGAACACGACTTCCAGAAAGGCTCTGCTGCCCTATTACCCAGATTTGGGAATGGAGAAATGCTGCCTGCTTCAGGCCACTTCCCACAACAGGAGATTTAAAACCCTTGCTAAAGGTCACTAAATATTCACCAAACTTGCAGTTCGGTAAATGACATCTGCTCTCTAAAAAAAGTCTGAGGTGAAAATCGACCAAAAATTTCAAAAGAGGGCAGCCTTCCAAGAAGACAATATCAAGAGTTATATTGTACTCCCAATTGTTTCCTTTTTTTAACAGAAAAGAAAACCGCGGTGAAAAATGATGAGTTTTACGAATTTTCAAAGACATGCAAACCGAAATTACAAAACCCTATCAGCTCACAGGAGCCAGTAGCGCCATTAGCATAAATGCTGCAAACAATAAATGCTGAAGCGATTGAGGAGAAACGTGTAGCCTCGATTCTAAGGGGGACGTGCTAAGTGCCACGAATGAAAACACAAAGAAGGTGCTTGGAAAGGGAAAAACGTTGCTACCAGTCAGTCAATCACACCCACTGCTGGGCCTATCACCTGAGAAAATGAGAATCTAAAAGTCACATGCTGGCAATCCTGCACTCCAACAATATTTACCATAGCCAACACTTGGAAGCAATGAAAATGTCTATCAACCGAGGAATGCACAAAGAAGAAGTGGTCCACGTACACAGTGGAAAATTACTCCAATAAAAAATAAAAATTAAATTAAAAAATCCAACAAAAGTAAGGAGACATCAGCTTGTGTGGGTTTGTCCGGGCACACTCCACTCTAATTTATAACCGAGAAACACCACAGGCCGCAAGGGCTTTTCCCTAGTTACCAGGGTGGGGAACATAGAAAGGCTGCCGCCCTCTGGCAGTTACCTGCAAAGGCAGTTTTAAAGCCTGTGCTAATGGTCATTTCATAGGAACAAGTACTGCAGAACTGTAAATGAAACCTGCCCTCAAAATGTCTTCAGGGAGGTAATGGCCAAAACACTTCAAAATGTGACACATACTTTAAGAGAACACTCTGAAGAACTAATGGGTAATCACAGCTTGAAAAATAAAAAGGACATGCCTTCAAGCTCAATTTCAACGGATTATGAGGCACATGCGAATTCAACCACAAAGAGGTATCAGCTCACACTTGTCAGAATAACCATCAGCAAGAAAACTACAAACAATAAATGCTGAAGGTGTTGTGGAGAAATGCATACCCTCAACTTCAAGTGGGACGTAAGTTGGAAAGGACCACCAATGAGAACAGAATGGAGGTGCCTTAAAAAGGTAAACATTGAGCTACCATATGATCCAGCAGGCCCACTCCTCCACCTATAATCTAAGAAGAGAGAATTGGAAAGACACAGGCAGGCAAATCTGCATTGCACAGTATTACAATAGCCAAGATATGGAAGTAAACAGAAGTCTACCAACAGATGGGAGGACAAAGAAGAACTCCTCCATGTACAACTGGAATATTCGCTAGTGAAAAAAATGAAACAATGCCATTTGCAGCACCGTAGATGAGTCTAGACGTAATCACGCCACCTGTAGTAAGTGAGAAAGCAAAAGCCACATATCCTATCATATCACTTTTAGGAGTTACTTAAAAATTGATACCAATGAAGATATTTCCACAGAGAAAGGCAATCACAGATTCATTAAAAAACTTATGGTTCACCAAATAGAAAGGGATGAGGATTGGATACATTACCGTATTGGGGTTAACAGAGATATACAAACCATGTGAAATATATAACCAGGAAAGACGTACGGAAGACCAGGAGAAGACTACTCAACATTGTGTCATAACCTACATGGGAAAAGGATGCGAGGAAGAATAGATACCTGTATATGTGTGAAAGAATCACATCTTGCACACCTAGAACAAACAAACCATTGTAATCAAATTTGCTGGGATAAAAAATTAAAAGTAAATTACAAATATGAACAAGAAGTAATGAGACATAAACTTAAAGGGCTTTTCCCTGGCATTTTCCATTCTAATATACAACCTAGAACACCACTTCCATTAAGGCTCTGTTTCCCTAGTAACCAAATTTGGTAAAGGAGAAATGCTGCCACCTTGTGGCCGTTTCCTGCAAGAGCAGCTTTAAAGTCACAGCTAATGGTCACTTAACATTCACAGGGACTCAGGGCTGTAAAGGAAACTTGCCCTAAAAATTTGTGCTGAAGTAGAGAATGGACAAAAAAATTCAAAACAGGCAAATGTTTCAAGAAGAGATTATGAAGAGTTAAGTTTTACTTACACTCTTTTTAAAAAAAGGAAAATGGATAAAAGCTCAACCTCAGGGAGTGTTAGACGCATGGTAACTAATCTACAAAAAGTTTCAACTTACACCAGTCGACTGACCATCAGCAAAATGTCTACAAACAATAAATGCTGAAGGGGTTTTAGAGAACTGTGTACCCTCTACCTGCTGGTGAGACATAAAGGGGTAACAGCCAATAGTGAGAACAGAAAGCAGCTGTGTTTAAAAGTAAAAATGGAGGTACCATTCAATCCAGCAGGGGCACCATTGGACCTCTCACCTGAGAAGACAAGAATCGAGAAGACACAGGCCGCAAAAGCTGCAGTGCAGCCTTATTCACAATATCCAAGACAGTGAAGCAATCAAAATGTCCAACAACAGGTAAATGGATAAAGAAGAAGTGGTCCATATACACAATGGAATATTAGCCATGGAAGACAATGAACCATTGCTCTTTGAGGCACCACAAATGAGTCTGGAGATAATCACGAAAGATGAGGTAAGTTGGAAAGCAAAAGACCTGTATTCTATGATATCACTTATAGGCGTTATCTAATAACTGACACAAATGAACATATTTCCGCAGAGAAAGACACTCACAGAATTAGAAAACAAACTATGCTCATCTAAAACGAAAGGTGGGGGGAATAGATAAGTTAAGATTAGTGTTACTATATGTATACAAACTCATATTATATACATATCTCAAAAAGACCGACCATATAGCAAGGGAGGTCTGCGTAACCCTCTGTTAACATTTTACATGGGAAGAGGATCTGTACTTGAATAGATATATATATAATGTACAAATGAACCAGATTGTGTTCACCTAGGACAAACAATATTCTAAGCTTTACCCCAATTAAAAAAAATTAAAACCAAGAAGAAATAATGAGACATAAACTTATGGGGCTTTCTCCATGCACATTCCAATGTAATTTACAACCTAGGAACACGACTTCCAGAAAGGCTCTGCTGCCCTATTACCCAGATTTGGGAATGGAGAAATGCTGCCTGCTTCAGGCCACTTCCCACAACAGGAGATTTAAAACCCTTGCTAAAGGTCACTAAATATTCACCAAACTTGCAGTTCGGTAAATGACATCTGCTCTCTAAAAAAAGTCTGAGGTGAAAATCGACCAAAAATTTCAAAAGAGGGCAGCCTTCCAAGAAGACAATATCAAGAGTTATATTGTACTCCCAATTGTTTCCTTTTTTTAACAGAAAAGAAAACCGCGGTGAAAAATGATGAGTTTTACGAATTTTCAAAGACATGCAAACCGAAATTACAAAACCCTATCAGCTCACAGGAGCCAGTAGCGCCATTAGCATAAATGCTGCAAACAATAAATGCTGAAGCGATTGAGGAGAAACGTGTAGCCTCGATTCTAAGGGGGACGTGCTAAGTGCCACGAATGAAAACACAAAGAAGGTGCTTGGAAAGGGAAAAACGTTGCTACCAGTCAGTCAATCACACCCACTGCTGGGCCTATCACCTGAGAAAATGAGAATCTAAAAGTCACATGCTGGCAATCCTGCACTCCAACAATATTTACCATAGCCAACACTTGGAAGCAATGAAAATGTCTATCAACCGAGGAATGCACAAAGAAGAAGTGGTCCACGTACACAGTGGAAAATTACTCCAATAAAAAATAAAAATTAAATTAAAAAATCCAACAAAAGTAAGGAGACATCAGCTTGTGTGGGTTTGTCCGGGCACACTCCACTCTAATTTATAACCGAGAAACACCACAGGCCGCAAGGGCTTTTCCCTAGTTACCAGGGTGGGGAACATAGAAAGGCTGCCGCCCTCTGGCAGTTACCTGCAAAGGCAGTTTTAAAGCCTGTGCTAATGGTCATTTCATAGGAACAAGTACTGCAGAACTGTAAATGAAACCTGCCCTCAAAATGTCTTCAGGGAGGTAATGGCCAAAACACTTCAAAATGTGACACATACTTTAAGAGAACACTCTGAAGAACTAATGGGTAATCACAGCTTGAAAAATAAAAAGGACATGCCTTCAAGCTCAATTTCAACGGATTATGAGGCACATGCGAATTCAACCACAAAGAGGTATCAGCTCACACTTGTCAGAATAACCATCAGCAAGAAAACTACAAACAATAAATGCTGAAGGTGTTGTGGAGAAATGCATACCCTCAACTTCAAGTGGGACGTAAGTTGGAAAGGACCACCAATGAGAACAGAATGGAGGTGCCTTAAAAAGGTAAACATTGAGCTACCATATGATCCAGCAGGCCCACTCCTCCACCTATAATCTAAGAAGAGAGAATTGGAAAGACACAGGCAGGCAAATCTGCATTGCACAGTATTACAATAGCCAAGATATGGAAGTAAACAGAAGTCTACCAACAGATGGGAGGACAAAGAAGAACTCCTCCATGTACAACTGGAATATTCGCTAGTGAAAAAAATGAAACAATGCCATTTGCAGCACCGTAGATGAGTCTAGACGTAATCACGCCACCTGTAGTAAGTGAGAAAGCAAAAGCCACATATCCTATCATATCACTTTTAGGAGTTACTTAAAAATTGATACCAATGAAGATATTTCCACAGAGAAAGGCAATCACAGATTCATTAAAAAACTTATGGTTCACCAAATAGAAAGGGATGAGGATTGGATACATTACCGTATTGGGGTTAACAGAGATATACAAACCATGTGAAATATATAACCAGGAAAGACGTACGGAAGACCAGGAGAAGACTACTCAACATTGTGTCATAACCTACATGGGAAAAGGATGCGAGGAAGAATAGATACCTGTATATGTGTGAAAGAATCACATCTTGCACACCTAGAACAAACAAACCATTGTAATCAAATTTGCTGGGATAAAAAATTAAAAGTAAATTACAAATATGAACAAGAAGTAATGAGACATAAACTTAAAGGGCTTTTCCCTGGCATTTTCCATTCTAATATACAACATAGAACACCACTTCCATTAAGGCTCTGTTTCCCTAGTAACCAAATTTGGTAAAGGAGAAATGCTGCCACCTTGTGGCCGTTTCCTGCAAGAGCAGCTTTAAAGTCACAGCTAATGGTCACTTAACATTCACAGGGACTCAGGGCTGTAAAGGAAACTTGCCCTAAAAATTTGTGCTGAAGTAGAGAATGGACAAAAAAATTCAAAACAGGCAAATGTTTCAAGAAGAGATTATGAAGAGTTAAGTTTTACTTACACTCTTTTTAAAAAAAGGAAAATGGATAAAAGCTCAACCTCAGGGAGTCTTAGACGCATGGTAACTAATCTACAAAAAGTTTCAACTTACACCAGTCGACTGACCATCAGCAAAATGTCTACAAACAATAAATGCTGAAGGGGTTTTAGAGAACTGTGTACCCTCTACCTGCTGGTGAGACATAAAGGGGTAACAGCCAATAGTGAGAACAGAAAGCAGCTGTGTTTAAAAGTAAAAATGGAGGTACCATTCAATCCAGCAGGGGCACCATTGGACCTCTCACCTGAGAAGACAAGAATCGAGAAGACACAGGCCGCAAAAGCTGCAGTGCAGCCTTATTCACAATATCCAAGACAGTGAAGCAATCAAAATGTCCAACAACAGGTAAATGGATAAAGAAGAAGTGGTCCATATACACAATGGAATATTAGCCATGGAAGACAATGAACCATTGCTCTTTGAGGCACCACAAATGAGTCTGGAGATAATCACGAAAGATGAGGTAAGTTGGAAAGCAAAAGACCTGTATTCTATGATATCACTTATAGGCGTTATCTAATAACTGACACAAATGAACATATTTCCGCAGAGAAAGACACTCACAGAATTAGAAAACAAACTATGCTCATCTAAAACGAAAGGTGGGGGGAATAGATAAGTTAAGATTAGTGTTACTATATGTATACAAACTCATATTATATACATATCTCAAAAAGACCGACCATATAGCAAGGGAGGTCTGCGTAACCCTCTGTTAACATTTTACATGGGAAGAGGATCTGTACTTGAATAGATATATATATAATGTACAAATGAACCAGATTGTGTTCACCTAGGACAAACAATATTCTAAGCTTTACCCCAATTAAAAAAAAATTAAAACCAAGAAGAAATAATGAGACATAAACTTATGGGGCTTTCTCCATGCACATTCCAATGTAATTTACAACCTAGGAACACGACTTCCAGAAAGGCTCTGCTGCCCTATTACCCAGATTTGGGAATGGAGAAATGCTGCCTGCTTCAGGCCACTTCCCACAACAGGAGATTTAAAACCCTTGCTAAAGGTCCCTAAATATTCACCAAACTTGCAGTTTGGTAAATGACACCTGCTCTCTAAAAAAAGTCTGAGGTGAAGATCGACCAAAAAATTCAAAAGAGGGCAGCCTTCCAAGAAGACAATATCAAGAGTTATATTGTACTCCCAATTGTTTCCTTTTTTTAACAGAAAAGAAAACCGCGGTGAAAAATGATGAGTTTTACGAATTTTCAAAGACATGCAAACCGAAATTACAAAACCCTATCAGCTCACAGGAGCCAGTAGCGCCATTAGCATAAATGCTGCAAACAATAAATGCTGAAGCGATTGAGGAGAAACGTGTAGCCTCGATTCTAAGGGGGACGTGCTAAGTGCCACGAATGAAAACACAAAGAAGGTGCTTGGAAAGGGAAAAACGTTGCTACCAGTCAGTCAATCACACCCACTGCTGGGCCTATCACCTGAAAAAATGAGAATCAAAAAGTCACATGCTGGCAATCCTGCACTCCAACAATATTTACCATAGCCAACACTTGGAAGCAATGAAAATGTCTATCAACCGAGGAATGCACAAAGAAGAAGTGGTCCACGTACACAGTGGAAAATTACTCCAATAAAAAATAAAAATTAAATTAAAAAATCCAACAAAAGTAAGGAGACATCAGCTTGTGTGGGTTTGTCCGGGCACACTCCACTCTAATTTATAACCGAGAAACACCACAGGCCGCAAGGGCTTTTCCCTAGTTACCAGGGTGGGGAACATAGAAAGGCTGCCGCCCTCTGGCAGTTACCTGCAAAGGCAGTTTTAAAGCCTGTGCTAATGGTCATTTCATAGGAACAAGTACTGCAGAACTGTAAATGAAACCTGCCCTCAAAATGTCTTCAGGGAGGTAATGGCCAAAACACTTCAAAATGTGACACATACTTTAAGAGAACACTCTGAAGAACTAATGGGTAATCACAGCTTGAAAAATAAAAAGGACATGCCTTCAAGCTCAATTTCAACGGATTATGAGGCACATGCGAATTCAACCACAAAGAGGTATCAGCTCACACTTGTCAGAATAACCATCAGCAAGAAAACTACAAACAATAAATGCTGAAGGTGTTGTGGAGAAATGCATACCCTCAACTTCAAGTGGGACGTAAGTTGGAAAGGACCACCAATGAGAACAGAATGGAGGTGCCTTAAAAAGGTAAACATTGAGCTACCATATGATCCAGCAGGCCCACTCCTCCACCTATAATCTAAGAAGAGAGAATTGGAAAGACACAGGCAGGCAAATCTGCATTGCACAGTATTACAATAGCCAAGATATGGAAGTAAACAGAAGTCTACCAACAGATGGGAGGACAAAGAAGAACTCCTCCATGTACAACTGGAATATTCGCTAGTGAAAAAAATGAAACAATGCCATTTGCAGCACCGTAGATGAGTCTAGACGTAATCACGCCACCTGTAGTAAGTGAGAAAGCAAAAGCCACATATCCTATCATATCACTTTTAGGAGTTACTTAAAAATTGATACCAATGAAGATATTTCCACAGAGAAAGGCAATCACAGATTCATTAAAAAACTTATGGTTCACCAAATAGAAAGGGATGAGGATTGGATACATTACCGTATTGGGGTTAACAGAGATATACAAACCATGTGAAATATATAACCAGGAAAGACGTACGGAAGACCAGGAGAAGACTACTCAACATTGTGTCATAACCTACATGGGAAAAGGATGCGAGGAAGAATAGATACCTGTATATGTGTGAAAGAATCACATCTTGCACACCTAGAACAAACAAACCATTGTAATCAAATTTGCTGGGATAAAAAATTAAAAGTAAATTACAAATATGAACAAGAAGTAATGAGACATAAACTTAAAGGGCTTTTCCCTGGCATTTTCCATTCTAATATACAACATAGAACACCACTTCCATTAAGGCTCTGTTTCCCTAGTAACCAAATTTGGTAAAGGAGAAATGCTGCCACCTTGTGGCCGTTTCCTGCAAGAGCAGCTTTAAAGTCACAGCTAATGGTCACTTAACATTCACAGGGACTCAGGGCTGTAAAGGAAACTTGCCCTAAAAATTTGTGCTGAAGTAGAGAATGGACAAAAAAATTCAAAACAGGCAAATGTTTCAAGAAGAGATTATGAAGAGTTAAGTTTTACTTACACTCTTTTTAAAAAAAGGAAAATGGATAAAAGCTCAACCTCAGGGAGTCTTAGACGCATGGTAACTAATCTACAAAAAGTTTCAACTTACACCAGTCGACTGACCATCAGCAAAATGTCTACAAACAATAAATGCTGAAGGGGTTTTAGAGAACTGTGTACCCTCTACCTGCTGGTGAGACATAAAGGGGTAACAGCCAATAGTGAGAACAGAAAGCAGCTGTGTTTAAAAGTAAAAATGGAGGTACCATTCAATCCAGCAGGGGCACCATTGGACCTCTCACCTGAGAAGACAAGAATCGAGAAGACACAGGCCGCAAAAGCTGCAGTGCAGCCTTATTCACAATATCCAAGACAGTGAAGCAATCAAAATGTCCAACAACAGGTAAATGGATAAAGAAGAAGTGGTCCATATACACAATGGAATATTAGCCATGGAAGACAATGAACCATTGCTCTTTGAGGCACCACAAATGAGTCTGGAGATAATCACGAAAGATGAGGTAAGTTGGAAAGCAAAAGACCTGTATTCTATGATATCACTTATAGGCGTTATCTAATAACTGACACAAATGAACATATTTCCGCAGAGAAAGACACTCACAGAATTAGAAAACAAACTATGCTCATCTAAAACGAAAGGTGGGGGGAATAGATAAGTTAAGATTAGTGTTACTATATGTATACAAACTCATATTATATACATATCTCAAAAAGACCGACCATATAGCAAGGGAGGTCTGCGTAACCCTCTGTTAACATTTTACATGGGAAGAGGATCTGTACTTGAATAGATATATATATAATGTACAAATGAACCAGATTGTGTTCACCTAGGACAAACAATATTCTAAGCTTTACCCCAATTAAAAAAAAATTAAAACCAAGAAGAAATAATGAGACATAAACTTATGGGGCTTTCTCCATGCACATTCCAATGTAATTTACAACCTAGGAACACGACTTCCAGAAAGGCTCTGCTGCCCTATTACCCAGATTTGGGAATGGAGAAATGCTGCCTGCTTCAGGCCACTTCCCACAACAGGAGATTTAAAACCCTTGCTAAAGGTCCCTAAATATTCACCAAACTTGCAGTTTGGTAAATGACACCTGCTCTCTAAAAAAAGTCTGAGGTGAAGATCGACCAAAAAATTCAAAAGAGGGCAGCCTTCCAAGAAGACAATATCAAGAGTTATATTGTACTCCCAATTGTTTCCTTTTTTTAACAGAAAAGAAAACCGCGGTGAAAAATGATGAGTTTTACGAATTTTCAAAGACATGCAAACCGAAATTACAAAACCCTATCAGCTCACAGGAGCCAGTAGCGCCATTAGCATAAATGCTGCAAACAATAAATGCTGAAGCGATTGAGGAGAAACGTGTAGCCTCGATTCTAAGGGGGACGTGCTAAGTGCCACGAATGAAAACACAAAGAAGGTGCTTGGAAAGGGAAAAACGTTGCTACCAGTCAGTCAATCACACCCACTGCTGGGCCTATCACCTGAGAAAATGAGAATCAAAAAGTCACATGCTGGCAATCCTGCACTCCAACAATATTTACCATAGCCAACACTTGGAAGCAATGAAAATGTCTATCAACCGAGGAATGCACAAAGAAGAAGTGGTCCACGTACACAGTGGAAAATTACTCCAATAAAAAATAAAAATTAAATTAAAAAATCCAACAAAAGTAAGGAGACATCAGCTTGTGTGGGTTTGTCCGGGCACACTCCACTCTAATTTATAACCGAGAAACACCACAGGCCGCAAGGGCTTTTCCCTAGTTACCAGGGTGGGGAACATAGAAAGGCTGCCGCCCTCTGGCAGTTACCTGCAAAGGCAGTTTTAAAGCCTGTGCTAATGGTCATTTCATAGGAACAAGTACTGCAGAACTGTAAATGAAACCTGCCCTCAAAATGTCTTCAGGGAGGTAATGGCCAAAACACTTCAAAATGTGACACATACTTTAAGAGAACACTCTGAAGAACTAATGGGTAATCACAGCTTGAAAAATAAAAAGGACATGCCTTCAAGCTCAATTTCAACGGATTATGAGGCACATGCGAATTCAACCACAAAGAGGTATCAGCTCACACTTGTCAGAATAACCATCAGCAAGAAAACTACAAACAATAAATGCTGAAGGTGTTGTGGAGAAATGCATACCCTCAACTTCAAGTGGGACGTAAGTTGGAAAGGACCACCAATGAGAACAGAATGGAGGTGCCTTAAAAAGGTAAACATTGAGCTACCATATGATCCAGCAGGCCCACTCCTCCACCTATAATCTAAGAAGAGAGAATTGGAAAGACACAGGCAGGCAAATCTGCATTGCACAGTATTACAATAGCCAAGATATGGAAGTAAACAGAAGTCTACCAACAGATGGGAGGACAAAGAAGAACTCCTCCATGTACAACTGGAATATTCGCTAGTGAAAAAAATGAAACAATGCCATTTGCAGCACCGTAGATGAGTCTAGACGTAATCACGCCACCTGTAGTAAGTGAGAAAGCAAAAGCCACATATCCTATCATATCACTTTTAGGAGTTACTTAAAAATTGATACCAATGAAGATATTTCCACAGAGAAAGGCAATCACAGATTCATTAAAAAACTTATGGTTCACCAAATAGAAAGGGATGAGGATTGGATACATTACCGTATTGGGGTTAACAGAGATATACAAACCATGTGAAATATATAACCAGGAAAGACGTACGGAAGACCAGGAGAAGACTACTCAACATTGTGTCATAACCTACATGGGAAAAGGATGCGAGGAAGAATAGATACCTGTATATGTGTGAAAGAATCACATCTTGCACACCTAGAACAAACAAACCATTGTAATCAAATTTGCTGGGATAAAAAATTAAAAGTAAATTACAAATATGAACAAGAAGTAATGAGACATAAACTTAAAGGGCTTTTCCCTGGCATTTTCCATTCTAATATACAACATAGAACACCACTTCCATTAAGGCTCTGTTTCCCTAGTAACCAAATTTGGTAAAGGAGAAATGCTGCCACCTTGTGGCCGTTTCCTGCAAGAGCAGCTTTAAAGTCACAGCTAATGGTCACTTAACATTCACAGGGACTCAGGGCTGTAAAGGAAACTTGCCCTAAAAATTTGTGCTGAAGTAGAGAATGGACAAAAAAATTCAAAACAGGCAAATGTTTCAAGAAGAGATTATGAAGAGTTAAGTTTTACTTACACTCTTTTTAAAAAAAGGAAAATGGATAAAAGCTCAACCTCAGGGAGTCTTAGACGCATGGTAACTAATCTACAAAAAGTTTCAACTTACACCAGTCGACTGACCATCAGCAAAATGTCTACAAACAATAAATGCTGAAGGGGTTTTAGAGAACTGTGTACCCTCTACCTGCTGGTGAGACATAAAGGGGTAACAGCCAATAGTGAGAACAGAAAGCAGCTGTGTTTAAAAGTAAAAATGGAGGTACCATTCAATCCAGCAGGGGCACCATTGGACCTCTCACCTGAGAAGACAAGAATCGAGAAGACACAGGCCGCAAAAGCTGCAGTGCAGCCTTATTCACAATATCCAAGACAGTGAAGCAATCAAAATGTCCAACAACAGGTAAATGGATAAAGAAGAAGTGGTCCATATACACAATGGAATATTAGCCATGGAAGACAATGAACCATTGCTCTTTGAGGCACCACAAATGAGTCTGGAGATAATCACGAAAGATGAGGTAAGTTGGAAAGCAAAAGACCTGTATTCTATGATATCACTTATAGGCGTTATCTAATAACTGACACAAATGAACATATTTCCGCAGAGAAAGACACTCACAGAATTAGAAAACAAACTATGCTCATCTAAAACGAAAGGTGGGGGGAATAGATAAGTTAAGATTAGTGTTACTATATGTATACAAACTCATATTATATACATATCTCAAAAAGACCGACCATATAGCAAGGGAGGTCTGCGTAACCCTCTGTTAACATTTTACATGGGAAGAGGATCTGTACTTGAATAGATATATATATAATGTACAAATGAACCAGATTGTGTTCACCTAGGACAAACAATATTCTAAGCTTTACCCCAATTAAAAAAAAATTAAAACCAAGAAGAAATAATGAGACATAAACTTATGGGGCTTTCTCCATGCACATTCCAATGTAATTTACAACCTAGGAACACGACTTCCAGAAAGGCTCTGCTGCCCTATTACCCAGATTTGGGAATGGAGAAATGCTGCCTGCTTCAGGCCACTTCCCACAACAGGAGATTTAAAACCCTTGCTAAAGGTCACTAAATATTCACCAAACTTGCAGTTCGGTAAATGACATCTGCTCTCTAAAAAAAGTCTGAGGTGAAAATCGACCAAAAATTTCAAAAGAGGGCAGCCTTCCAAGAAGACAATATCAAGAGTTATATTGTACTCCCAATTGTTTCCTTTTTTTAACAGAAAAGAAAACCGCGGTGAAAAATGATGAGTTTTACGAATTTTCAAAGACATGCAAACCGAAATTACAAAACCCTATCAGCTCACAGGAGCCAGTAGCGCCATTAGCATAAATGCTGCAAACAATAAATGCTGAAGCGATTGAGGAGAAACGTGTAGCCTCGATTCTAAGGGGGACGTGCTAAGTGCCACGAATGAAAACACAAAGAAGGTGCTTGGAAAGGGAAAAACGTTGCTACCAGTCAGTCAATCACACCCACTGCTGGGCCTATCACCTGAGAAAATGAGAATCAAAAAGTCACATGCTGGCAATCCTGCACTCCAACAATATTTACCATAGCCAACACTTGGAAGCAATGAAAATGTCTATCAACCGAGGAATGCACAAAGAAGAAGTGGTCCACGTACACAGTGGAAAATTACTCCAATAAAAAATAAAAATTAAATTAAAAAATCCAACAAAAGTAAGGAGACATCAGCTTGTGTGGGTTTGTCCGGGCACACTCCACTCTAATTTATAACCGAGAAACACCACAGGCCGCAAGGGCTTTTCCCTAGTTACCAGGGTGGGGAACATAGAAAGGCTGCCGCCCTCTGGCAGTTACCTGCAAAGGCAGTTTTAAAGCCTGTGCTAATGGTCATTTCATAGGAACAAGTACTGCAGAACTGTAAATGAAACCTGCCCTCAAAATGTCTTCAGGGAGGTAATGGCCAAAACACTTCAAAATGTGACACATACTTTAAGAGAACACTCTGAAGAACTAATGGGTAATCACAGCTTGAAAAATAAAAAGGACATGCCTTCAAGCTCAATTTCAACGGATTATGAGGCACATGCGAATTCAACCACAAAGAGGTATCAGCTCACACTTGTCAGAATAACCATCAGCAAGAAAACTACAAACAATAAATGCTGAAGGTGTTGTGGAGAAATGCATACCCTCAACTTCAAGTGGGACGTAAGTTGGAAAGGACCACCAATGAGAACAGAATGGAGGTGCCTTAAAAAGGTAAACATTGAGCTACCATATGATCCAGCAGGCCCACTCCTCCACCTATAATCTAAGAAGAGAGAATTGGAAAGACACAGGCAGGCAAATCTGCATTGCACAGTATTACAATAGCCAAGATATGGAAGTAAACAGAAGTCTACCAACAGATGGGAGGACAAAGAAGAACTCCTCCATGTACAACTGGAATATTCGCTAGTGAAAAAAATGAAACAATGCCATTTGCAGCACCGTAGATGAGTCTAGACGTAATCACGCCACCTGTAGTAAGTGAGAAAGCAAAAGCCACATATCCTATCATATCACTTTTAGGAGTTACTTAAAAATTGATACCAATGAAGATATTTCCACAGAGAAAGGCAATCACAGATTCATTAAAAAACTTATGGTTCACCAAATAGAAAGGGATGAGGATTGGATACATTACCGTATTGGGGTTAACAGAGATATACAAACCATGTGAAATATATAACCAGGAAAGACGTACGGAAGACCAGGAGAAGACTACTCAACATTGTGTCATAACCTACATGGGAAAAGGATGCGAGGAAGAATAGATACCTGTATATGTGTGAAAGAATCACATCTTGCACACCTAGAACAAACAAACCATTGTAATCAAATTTGCTGGGATAAAAAATTAAAAGTAAATTACAAATATGAACAAGAAGTAATGAGACATAAACTTAAAGGGCTTTTCCCTGGCATTTTCCATTCTAATATACAACATAGAACACCACTTCCATTAAGGCTCTGTTTCCCTAGTAACCAAATTTGGTAAAGGAGAAATGCTGCCACCTTGTGGCCGTTTCCTGCAAGAGCAGCTTTAAAGTCACAGCTAATGGTCACTTAACATTCACAGGGACTCAGGGCTGTAAAGGAAACTTGCCCTAAAAATTTGTGCTGAAGTAGAGAATGGACAAAAAAATTCAAAACAGGCAAATGTTTCAAGAAGAGATTATGAAGAGTTAAGTTTTACTTACACTCTTTTTAAAAAAAGGAAAATGGATAAAAGCTCAACCTCAGGGAGTCTTAGACGCATGGTAACTAATCTACAAAAAGTTTCAACTTACACCAGTCGACTGACCATCAGCAAAATGTCTACAAACAATAAATGCTGAAGGGGTTTTAGAGAACTGTGTACCCTCTACCTGCTGGTGAGACATAAAGGGGTAACAGCCAATAGTGAGAACAGAAAGCAGCTGTGTTTAAAAGTAAAAATGGAGGTACCATTCAATCCAGCAGGGGCACCATTGGACCTCTCACCTGAGAAGACAAGAATCGAGAAGACACAGGCCGCAAAAGCTGCAGTGCAGCCTTATTCACAATATCCAAGACAGTGAAGCAATCAAAATGTCCAACAACAGGTAAATGGATAAAGAAGAAGTGGTCCATATACACAATGGAATATTAGCCATGGAAGACAATGAACCATTGCTCTTTGAGGCACCACAAATGAGTCTGGAGATAATCACGAAAGATGAGGTAAGTTGGAAAGCAAAAGACCTGTATTCTATGATATCACTTATAGGCGTTATCTAATAACTGACACAAATGAACATATTTCCGCAGAGAAAGACACTCACAGAATTAGAAAACAAACTATGCTCATCTAAAACGAAAGGTGGGGGGAATAGATAAGTTAAGATTAGTGTTACTATATGTATACAAACTCATATTATATACATATCTCAAAAAGACCGACCATATAGCAAGGGAGGTCTGCGTAACCCTCTGTTAACATTTTACATGGGAAGAGGATCTGTACTTGAATAGATATATATATAATGTACAAATGAACCAGATTGTGTTCACCTAGGACAAACAATATTCTAAGCTTTACCCCAATTAAAAAAAAATTAAAACCAAGAAGAAATAATGAGACATAAACTTATGGGGCTTTCTCCATGCACATTCCAATGTAATTTACAACCTAGGAACACGACTTCCAGAAAGGCTCTGCTGCCCTATTACCCAGATTTGGGAATGGAGAAATGCTGCCTGCTTCAGGCCACTTCCCACAACAGGAGATTTAAAACCCTTGCTAAAGGTCACTAAATATTCACCAAACTTGCAGTTCGGTAAATGACATCTGCTCTCTAAAAAAAGTCTGAGGTGAAAATCGACCAAAAATTTCAAAAGAGGGCAGCCTTCCAAGAAGACAATATCAAGAGTTATATTGTACTCCCAATTGTTTCCTTTTTTTAACAGAAAAGAAAACCGCGGTGAAAAATGATGAGTTTTACGAATTTTCAAAGACATGCAAACCGAAATTACAAAACCCTATCAGCTCACAGGAGCCAGTAGCGCCATTAGCATAAATGCTGCAAACAATAAATGCTGAAGCGATTGAGGAGAAACGTGTAGCCTCGATTCTAAGGGGGACGTGCTAAGTGCCACGAATGAAAACACAAAGAAGGTGCTTGGAAAGGGAAAAACGTTGCTACCAGTCAGTCAATCACACCCACTGCTGGGCCTATCACCTGAGAAAATGAGAATCAAAAAGTCACATGCTGGCAATCCTGCACTCCAACAATATTTACCATAGCCAACACTTGGAAGCAATGAAAATGTCTATCAACCGAGGAATGCACAAAGAAGAAGTGGTCCACGTACACAGTGGAAAATTACTCCAATAAAAAATAAAAATTAAATTAAAAAATCCAACAAAAGTAAGGAGACATCAGCTTGTGTGGGTTTGTCCGGGCACACTCCACTCTAATTTATAACCGAGAAACACCACAGGCCGCAAGGGCTTTTCCCTAGTTACCAGGGTGGGGAACATAGAAAGGCTGCCGCCCTCTGGCAGTTACCTGCAAAGGCAGTTTTAAAGCCTGTGCTAATGGTCATTTCATAGGAACAAGTACTGCAGAACTGTAAATGAAACCTGCCCTCAAAATGTCTTCAGGGAGGTAATGGCCAAAACACTTCAAAATGTGACACATACTTTAAGAGAACACTCTGAAGAACTAATGGGTAATCACAGCTTGAAAAATAAAAAGGACATGCCTTCAAGCTCAATTTCAACGGATTATGAGGCACATGCGAATTCAACCACAAAGAGGTATCAGCTCACACTTGTCAGAATAACCATCAGCAAGAAAACTACAAACAATAAATGCTGAAGGTGTTGTGGAGAAATGCATACCCTCAACTTCAAGTGGGACGTAAGTTGGAAAGGACCACCAATGAGAACAGAATGGAGGTGCCTTAAAAAGGTAAACATTGAGCTACCATATGATCCAGCAGGCCCACTCCTCCACCTATAATCTAAGAAGAGAGAATTGGAAAGACACAGGCAGGCAAATCTGCATTGCACAGTATTACAATAGCCAAGATATGGAAGTAAACAGAAGTCTACCAACAGATGGGAGGACAAAGAAGAACTCCTCCATGTACAACTGGAATATTCGCTAGTGAAAAAAATGAAACAATGCCATTTGCAGCACCGTAGATGAGTCTAGACGTAATCACGCCACCTGTAGTAAGTGAGAAAGCAAAAGCCACATATCCTATCATATCACTTTTAGGAGTTACTTAAAAATTGATACCAATGAAGATATTTCCACAGAGAAAGGCAATCACAGATTCATTAAAAAACTTATGGTTCACCAAATAGAAAGGGATGAGGATTGGATACATTACCGTATTGGGGTTAACAGAGATATACAAACCATGTGAAATATATAACCAGGAAAGACGTACGGAAGACCAGGAGAAGACTACTCAACATTGTGTCATAACCTACATGGGAAAAGGATGCGAGGAAGAATAGATACCTGTATATGTGTGAAAGAATCACATCTTGCACACCTAGAACAAACAAACCATTGTAATCAAATTTGCTGGGATAAAAAATTAAAAGTAAATTACAAATATGAACAAGAAGTAATGAGACATAAACTTAAAGGGCTTTTCCCTGGCATTTTCCATTCTAATATACAACATAGAACACCACTTCCATTAAGGCTCTGTTTCCCTAGTAACCAAATTTGGTAAAGGAGAAATGCTGCCACCTTGTGGCCGTTTCCTGCAAGAGCAGCTTTAAAGTCACAGCTAATGGTCACTTAACATTCACAGGGACTCAGGGCTGTAAAGGAAACTTGCCCTAAAAATTTGTGCTGAAGTAGAGAATGGACAAAAAAATTCAAAACAGGCAAATGTTTCAAGAAGAGATTATGAAGAGTTAAGTTTTACTTACACTCTTTTTAAAAAAAGGAAAATGGATAAAAGCTCAACCTCAGGGAGTCTTAGACGCATGGTAACTAATCTACAAAAAGTTTCAACTTACACCAGTCGACTGACCATCAGCAAAATGTCTACAAACAATAAATGCTGAAGGGGTTTTAGAGAACTGTGTACCCTCTACCTGCTGGTGAGACATAAAGGGGTAACAGCCAATAGTGAGAACAGAAAGCAGCTGTGTTTAAAAGTAAAAATGGAGGTACCATTCAATCCAGCAGGGGCACCATTGGACCTCTCACCTGAGAAGACAAGAATCGAGAAGACACAGGCCGCAAAAGCTGCAGTGCAGCCTTATTCACAATATCCAAGACAGTGAAGCAATCAAAATGTCCAACAACAGGTAAATGGATAAAGAAGAAGTGGTCCATATACACAATGGAATATTAGCCATGGAAGACAATGAACCATTGCTCTTTGAGGCACCACAAATGAGTCTGGAGATAATCACGAAAGATGAGGTAAGTTGGAAAGCAAAAGACCTGTATTCTATGATATCACTTATAGGCGTTATCTAATAACTGACACAAATGAACATATTTCCGCAGAGAAAGACACTCACAGAATTAGAAAACAAACTATGCTCATCTAAAACGAAAGGTGGGGGGAATAGATAAGTTAAGATTAGTGTTACTATATGTATACAAACTCATATTATATACATATCTCAAAAAGACCGACCATATAGCAAGGGAGGTCTGCGTAACCCTCTGTTAACATTTTACATGGGAAGAGGATCTGTACTTGAATAGATATATATATAATGTACAAATGAACCAGATTGTGTTCACCTAGGACAAACAATATTCTAAGCTTTACCCCAATTAAAAAAAAATTAAAACCAAGAAGAAATAATGAGACATAAACTTATGGGGCTTTCTCCATGCACATTCCAATGTAATTTACAACCTAGGAACACGACTTCCAGAAAGGCTCTGCTGCCCTATTACCCAGATTTGGGAATGGAGAAATGCTGCCTGCTTCAGGCCACTTCCCACAACAGGAGATTTAAAACCCTTGCTAAAGGTCACTAAATATTCACCAAACTTGCAGTTCGGTAAATGACATCTGCTCTCTAAAAAAAGTCTGAGGTGAAAATCGACCAAAAATTTCAAAAGAGGGCAGCCTTCCAAGAAGACAATATCAAGAGTTATATTGTACTCCCAATTGTTTCCTTTTTTTAACAGAAAAGAAAACCGCGGTGAAAAATGATGAGTTTTACGAATTTTCAAAGACATGCAAACCGAAATTACAAAACCCTATCAGCTCACAGGAGCCAGTAGCGCCATTAGCATAAATGCTGCAAACAATAAATGCTGAAGCGATTGAGGAGAAACGTGTAGCCTCGATTCTAAGGGGGACGTGCTAAGTGCCACGAATGAAAACACAAAGAAGGTGCTTGGAAAGGGAAAAACGTTGCTACCAGTCAGTCAATCACACCCACTGCTGGGCCTATCACCTGAGAAAATGAGAATCAAAAAGTCACATGCTGGCAATCCTGCACTCCAACAATATTTACCATAGCCAACACTTGGAAGCAATGAAAATGTCTATCAACCGAGGAATGCACAAAGAAGAAGTGGTCCACGTACACAGTGGAAAATTACTCCAATAAAAAATAAAAATTAAATTAAAAAATCCAACAAAAGTAAGGAGACATCAGCTTGTGTGGGTTTGTCCGGGCACACTCCACTCTAATTTATAACCGAGAAACACCACAGGCCGCAAGGGCTTTTCCCTAGTTACCAGGGTGGGGAACATAGAAAGGCTGCCGCCCTCTGGCAGTTACCTGCAAAGGCAGTTTTAAAGCCTGTGCTAATGGTCATTTCATAGGAACAAGTACTGCAGAACTGTAAATGAAACCTGCCCTCAAAATGTCTTCAGGGAGGTAATGGCCAAAACACTTCAAAATGTGACACATACTTTAAGAGAACACTCTGAAGAACTAATGGGTAATCACAGCTTGAAAAATAAAAAGGACATGCCTTCAAGCTCAATTTCAACGGATTATGAGGCACATGCGAATTCAACCACAAAGAGGTATCAGCTCACACTTGTCAGAATAACCATCAGCAAGAAAACTACAAACAATAAATGCTGAAGGTGTTGTGGAGAAATGCATACCCTCAACTTCAAGTGGGACGTAAGTTGGAAAGGACCACCAATGAGAACAGAATGGAGGTGCCTTAAAAAGGTAAACATTGAGCTACCATATGATCCAGCAGGCCCACTCCTCCACCTATAATCTAAGAAGAGAGAATTGGAAAGACACAGGCAGGCAAATCTGCATTGCACAGTATTACAATAGCCAAGATATGGAAGTAAACAGAAGTCTACCAACAGATGGGAGGACAAAGAAGAACTCCTCCATGTACAACTGGAATATTCGCTAGTGAAAAAAATGAAACAATGCCATTTGCAGCACCGTAGATGAGTCTAGACGTAATCACGCCACCTGTAGTAAGTGAGAAAGCAAAAGCCACATATCCTATCATATCACTTTTAGGAGTTACTTAAAAATTGATACCAATGAAGATATTTCCACAGAGAAAGGCAATCACAGATTCATTAAAAAACTTATGGTTCACCAAATAGAAAGGGATGAGGATTGGATACATTACCGTATTGGGGTTAACAGAGATATACAAACCATGTGAAATATATAACCAGGAAAGACGTACGGAAGACCAGGAGAAGACTACTCAACATTGTGTCATAACCTACATGGGAAAAGGATGCGAGGAAGAATAGATACCTGTATATGTGTGAAAGAATCACATCTTGCACACCTAGAACAAACAAACCATTGTAATCAAATTTGCTGGGATAAAAAATTAAAAGTAAATTACAAATATGAACAAGAAGTAATGAGACATAAACTTAAAGGGCTTTTCCCTGGCATTTTCCATTCTAATATACAACATAGAACACCACTTCCATTAAGGCTCTGTTTCCCTAGTAACCAAATTTGGTAAAGGAGAAATGCTGCCACCTTGTGGCCGTTTCCTGCAAGAGCAGCTTTAAAGTCACAGCTAATGGTCACTTAACATTCACAGGGACTCAGGGCTGTAAAGGAAACTTGCCCTAAAAATTTGTGCTGAAGTAGAGAATGGACAAAAAAATTCAAAACAGGCAAATGTTTCAAGAAGAGATTATGAAGAGTTAAGTTTTACTTACACTCTTTTTAAAAAAAGGAAAATGGATAAAAGCTCAACCTCAGGGAGTCTTAGACGCATGGTAACTAATCTACAAAAAGTTTCAACTTACACCAGTCGACTGACCATCAGCAAAATGTCTACAAACAATAAATGCTGAAGGGGTTTTAGAGAACTGTGTACCCTCTACCTGCTGGTGAGACATAAAGGGGTAACAGCCAATAGTGAGAACAGAAAGCAGCTGTGTTTAAAAGTAAAAATGGAGGTACCATTCAATCCAGCAGGGGCACCATTGGACCTCTCACCTGAGAAGACAAGAATCGAGAAGACACAGGCCGCAAAAGCTGCAGTGCAGCCTTATTCACAATATCCAAGACAGTGAAGCAATCAAAATGTCCAACAACAGGTAAATGGATAAAGAAGAAGTGGTCCATATACACAATGGAATATTAGCCATGGAAGACAATGAACCATTGCTCTTTGAGGCACCACAAATGAGTCTGGAGATAATCACGAAAGATGAGGTAAGTTGGAAAGCAAAAGACCTGTATTCTATGATATCACTTATAGGCGTTATCTAATAACTGACACAAATGAACATATTTCCGCAGAGAAAGACACTCACAGAATTAGAAAACAAACTATGCTCATCTAAAACGAAAGGTGGGGGGAATAGATAAGTTAAGATTAGAGTTACTATATGTATACAAACTCATATTATATACATATCTCAAAAAGACCGACCATATAGCAAGGGAGGTCTGCGTAACCCTCTGTTAACATTTTACATGGGAAGAGGATCTGTACTTGAATAGATATATATAATGTACAAATGAACCAGATTGTGTTCACCTAGGACAAACAATATTCTAAGCTTTACCCCAATTAAAAAAAAATTAAAACCAAGAAGAAATAATGAGACATAAACTTATGGGGCTTTCTCCATGCACATTCCAATGTAATTTACAACCTAGGAACACGACTTCCAGAAAGGCTCTGCTGCCCTATTACCCAGATTTGGGAATGGAGAAATGCTGCCTGCTTCAGGCCACTTCCCACAACAGGAGATTTAAAACCCTTGCTAAAGGTCACTAAATATTCACCAAACTTGCAGTTCGGTAAATGACATCTGCTCTCTAAAAAAAGTCTGAGGTGAAGATCGACCAAAAATTTCAAAAGAGGGCAGCCTTCCAAGAAGACAATATCAAGAGTTATATTGTACTCCCAATTGTTTCCTTTTTTTAACAGAAAAGAAAACCGCGGAGAAAAATGATGAGTTTTACGAATTTTCAAAGACATGCAAACCGAAATTACAAAACCCTATCAGCTCACAGGAGCCAGTAGCGCCATTAGCATAAATGCTGCAAACAATAAATGCTGAAGCGATTGAGGAGAAACGTGTACCCTCGAATCTAAGGGGGACGTGCTAAGTGCCACGAATGAAAACACAAAGAAGGTGCTTGGAAAGGGAATAACGGTGCTACCAGTCAGTCAATCACACCCACTGCTGGGCCTATCACCTGAGAAAATGAGAATCAAAAAGTCACAGGCTGGCAATCCTGCACTCCAACAATATTTACCATAGCCAACACTTGGAAGCAATGAAAATGTCTATCAACCGAGGAATGCACAAAGAAGAAGTGGTCCACGTACACAGTGGAAAATTACTCCAATAAAAAATAAAAATTAAATTAAAAAATCCAACAAAAGTAAGGAGACATCAGCTTGTGTGGGTTTGTCCGGGCACACTCCACTCTAATTTATAACCGAGAAAAACCACAGGCCGCAAGGGCTTTTCCCTAGTTACCAGGGTGGGGAACATAGAAAGGCTGCCGCCCTCTGGCAGTTACCTGCAAAGGCAGTTTTAAAGCCTGTGCTAATGGTCATTTCATAGGAACAAGTACTGCAGAACTGTAAATGAAACCTGCCCTCAAAATGTCTTCAGGGAGGTAATGGCCAAAACACTTCAAAATGTGACACATACTTTAAGAGAACACTGTGAAGAACTAATGGGTAATCACAGCTTGAAAAATAAAAAGGACATGCCTTCAAGCTCAATTTCAACGGATTATGAGGCACATGCGAATTCAACCACAAAGAGGTATCAGCTCACACTTGTCAGAATAACCATCAGCAAGAAAACTACAAACAATAAATGCTGAAGGTGTTGTGGAGAAATGCATACCCTCAACTTCAAGTGGGACGTAAGTTGGAAAGGACCACCAATGAGAACAGAATGGAGGTGCCTTAAAAAGGTAAACATTGAGCTACCATATGATCCAGCAGGCCCACTCCTCCACCTATAATCTAAGAAGAGAGAATTGGAAAGACACAGGCAGGCAAATCTGCATTGCACAGTATTACAATAGCCAAGATATGGAAGTAAACAGAAGTCTACCAACAGATGGGAGGACAAAGAAGAACTCCTCCATGTACAACTGGAATATTCGCTAGTGCAAAAAATGAAACAATGCCATTTGCAGCACCGTAGATGAGTCTAGACGTAATCACGCCACCTGTAGTAAGTGAGAAAGCAAAAGCCACATATCCTATCATATCACTTTTAGGAGTTACTTAAAAATTGATACCAATGAAGATATTTCCACAGAGAAAGGCAATCACAGATTCATTAAAAAACTTATGGTTCACCAAATAGAAAGGGATGAGGATTGGATACATTACCATATTGGGGTTAACAGAGATATACAAACCATGTGAAATATATAACCAGGAAAGACGTACGGAAGACCAGGAGAAGACTACTCAACATTGTGTCATAACCTACATGGGAAAAGGATGCGAGGAAGAATAGATACCTGTATATGTGTGAAAGAACCACATCTTGCACACCTAGAACAAACAAACCATTGTAATCAAATTTGCTGGGATAAAAAATTAAAAGTAAATTACAAATATGGACAAGAAGTAATGAGACATAAACTTAAAGGGCTTTTTCCTGGCATTTTCCATTCTAATATACAACCTAGAACACCACTTCCATTAAGGCTCTGTTTCCCTAGTAACCAATTTTGGTAAAGGAGAAATGCTGCCACCTTGTGGCCGTTTCCTGCAAGAGCAGCTTTAAAGTCACAGCTAATGGTCACTTAACATTCACAAGGACTCAGGGCTGTAAAGGAAACTTCCCCTAAAAATTTGTGCTGAAGTAGAGAATGGACAAAAAAATTCAAAACAGGCAAATGTTTCAAGAAGAGATTATGAAGAGTTAAGTTTTACTTACACTCTTTTTAAAAAAAGGAAAATGGATAAAAGCTCAACCTCAGGGAGTGTTAGACGCATGGTAACTAATCTACAAAAAGTTTCAACTTACACCAGTCGACTGACCATCATCAAAATGTCTACAAACAATAAATGCTGACGGGGTTTTAGAGAACTGTGTACCCTCTACCTGCTGGTGAGACATAAAGGGGTAACAGCCAATAGTGAGAACAGAAAGCAGCTGTGTTTAAAAGTAAAATTGGAGGTACCATTCAATCCAGCAGGGGCACCATTGGACCTCTCACCTGAGAAGACAAGAATCGAGAAGACACAGGCCGCAAAAGCTTCAGTGCAGCCTTATTCACAATATCCAAGACAGTGAAGCAATCAAAATGTCCAACGACAGGTAAATGGATAAAGAAGAAGTGGTCCATATACACAATGGAATATTAGCCATGGAAGACAATGAACCATTTCTCTTTGAGGCACCACAAATGAGTCTGGAGATAATCACGAAAGATGAGGTAAGTTGGAAAGCAAAAGACCTGTATTCTATGATATCACTTATAGGCGTTATCTAATAACTGACACAAATGAACATATTTCCGCAGAGAAAGACACTCACAGAATTAGAAAACAAACTATGCTCATCTAAAACGAAAGGTGGGGGGAATAGATAAGTTAAGATTAGTGTTACTATATGTATACAAACTCATATTATATACATATCTCAAAAAGACCGACCATATAGCAAGGGAGGTCTGCGTAACCCTCTGTTAACATTTTACATGGGAAGAGGATCTGTACTTGAATAGATATATATAATGTACAAATGAACCAGATTGTGTTCACCTAGGACAAACAATATTCTAAGCTTTACCCCAATTAAAAAAAAATTAAAACCAAGAAGAAATAATGAGACATAAACTTATGGGGCTTTCTCCATGCACATTCCAATGTAATTTACAACCTAGGAACACGACTTCCAGAAAGGCTCTGCTGCCCTATTACCCAGATTTGGGAATGGAGAAATGCTGCCTGCTTCAGGCCACTTCCCACAACAGGAGATTTAAAACCCTTGCTAAAGGTCACTAAATATTCACCAAACTTGCAGTTTGGTAAATGACACCTGCTCTCTAAAAAAAGTCTGAGGTGAAGATCGAACAAAAAATTCAAAAGAGGGCAGCCTTCCAAGAAGACAATATCAAGAGTTATATTGTACTCCCAATTGTTTCCTTTTTTTAACAGAAAAGAAAACCGCGGAGAAAAATGATGAGTTTTACGAATTTTCAAAGACATGCAAACCCAAATTACAAAACCCTATCAGCTCACAGGAGCCAGTAGGGCCATTAGCATAAATGCTGCAAACAATAAATGCTGAAGCGATTGAGGAGAAATGTGTACCCTCGATTCTAAGGCGGACGTGCTAAGTGCCAGGAATGAAAACACAAAGAAGGTGCTTGGAAAGGGAAAAACGGTGCTACCAGTCAGTCAATCACACCCACTGCTGGGCCTATCACCTGAGAAAATGAGAATCAAAAAGTCACAGGCTGGCAATCCTGCACTCCAACAATATTTACCATAGCCAACACTTGGAAGCAATGAAAATGTCCATCAACCGAGGAATGCACAAAGAAGAAGTGGTCCACGTACACAGTGGAAAATTACTCCAATAAAAAATAAAAATTAAATTTAAATATCCAACAAAAGTAAGGAGACATCAGCTTGTGTGGGTTTCTCCGGGCACACTCCACTCTATAACCGAGAAACACCACAGGCCGCAAGGGCTTTTCCCTAGTTAACAGGGTGGGGAACATAGAAAGGCTGCCGCCCTCTGGCAGTTACCTGCAAAAGCAGTTTTAAAGCCTGTGCTAATGGTCATTTCATAGGAACAAGTACTGCAGAACTGTAAATGAAACCTGCCCTCAACATGTCTTCAGGGAGGTAATGGCCAAAACACTTCAAAATGTGACAGATACTTTAAGAGAACACTTTGAAGAACTAAGGGGTAATCACAGCTTGAAAAATAAAAAGGACATGCCTTCAAGCTCAATTTCAACGGATTATGAGGCACATGCGAATTCAACCACAAAGAGGTATCAGCTCACACTTGTCAGAATAACCATCAGCAAGAAAACTACAAACAATAAATGCTGAAGGTGTTGTGGAGAAATGCCTACCCTCAACTTCAAGTGGGACGTAAGTTGGAAAGGACCACCAATGAGAACAGAATGGAGGTGCCTTAAAAAGGTAAACATTGAGCTACCATATGATCCAGCAGGCCCACTCCTCCACCTATAATCTAAGAAGAGAGAATTGGAAAGACACAGGCAGGCAAATCTGCATTGCACAGTATTACAATAGCCAAGATATGGAAGTAAACAGAAGTCTACCAACAGATGGGAGGACAAAGAAGAACTCCTCCATGTACAACTGGAATATTCGCTAGTGAAAAAAATGAAACAATGCCATTTGCAGCACCGTAGATGAGTCTAGACGTAATCACGCCACCTGTAGTAAGTGAGAAAGCAAAAGCCACATATCCTATCATATCACTTTTAGGAGTTACTTAAAAATTGATACCAATGAAGATATTTCCACAGAGAAAGGCAATCACAGATTCATTAAAAAACTTATGGTTCACCAAATAGAAAGGGATGAGGATTGGATACATTACCATATTGGGGTTAACAGAGATATACAAACCATGTGAAATATATAACCAGGAAAGACGTACGGAAGACCAGGAGAAGACTACTCAACATTGTGTCATAACCTACATGGGAAAAGGATGCGAGGAAGAATAGATACCTGTATATGTGTGAAAGAACCACATCTTGCACACCTAGAACAAACAAACCATTGTAATCAAATTTGCTGGGATAAAAAATTAAAAGTAAATTACAAATATGGACAAGAAGTAATGAGACATAAACTTAAAGGGCTTTTTCCTGGCATTTTCCATTCTAATATACAACCTAGAACACCACTTCCATTAAGGCTCTGTTTCCCTAGTAACCAAATTTGGTAAAGGAGAAATGCTGCCACCTTGTGGCCGTTTCCTGCAAGAGCAGCTTTAAAGTCACAGCTAATGGTCACTTAACATTCACAAGGACTCAGGGCTGTAAAGGAAACTTCCCCTAAAAATTTGTGCTGAAGTAGAGAATGGACAAAAAAATTCAAAACAGGCAAATGTTTCAAGAAGAGATTATGAAGAGTTAAGTTTTACTTACACTCTTTTTAAAAAAAGGAAAATGGATAAAAGCTCAACCTCAGGGAGTGTTAGACGCATGGTAACTAATCTACAAAAAGTTTCAACTTACACCAGTCGACTGACCATCATCAAAATGTCTACAAACAATAAATGCTGAAGGGGTTTTAGAGAACTGTGTACCCTCTACCTGCTGGTGAGACATAAAGGGGTAACAGCCAATAGTGAGAACAGAAAGCAGCTGTGTTTAAAAGTAAAAATGGAGGTACCATTCAATCCAGCAGGGGCACCATTGGACCTCTCACCTGAGAAGACAAGAATCGAGAAGACACAGGCCGCAAAAGCTTCAGTGCAGCCTTATTCACAATATCCAAGACAGTGAAGCAATCAAAATGTCCAACGACAGGTAAATGGATAAAGAAGAAGTGGTCCATATACACAATGGAATATTAGCCATGGAAGACAATGAACCATTTCTCTTTGAGGCACCACAAATGAGTCTGGAGATAATCACGAAAGATGAGGTAAGTTGGAAAGCAAAAGACCTGTATTCTATGATATCACTTATAGGCGTTATCTAATAACTGACACAAATGAACATATTTCCGCAGAGAAAGACACTCACAGAATTAGAAAACAAACTATGCTCATCTAAAACGAAAGGTGGGGGGAATAGATAAGTTAAGATTAGTGTTACTATATGTATACAAACTCATATTATATACATATCTCAAAAAGACCGACCATATAGCAAGGGAGGTCTGCGGAACCCTCTGTTAACATTTTACATGGGAAGAGGATCTGTACTTGAATAGATATATATAATGTACAAATGAACCAGATTGTGTTCACCTAGGACAAACAATATTCTAAGCTTTACCCCAATTAAAAAAAAATTAAAACCAAGAAGAAATAATGAGACATAAACTTATGGGGCTTTCTCCATGCACATTCCAATGTAATTTACAACCTAGGAACACGACTTCCAGAAAGGCTCTGCTGCCCTATTACCCAGATTTGGGAATGGAGAAATGCTGCCTGCTTCAGGCCACTTCCCACAACAGGAGATTTAAAACCCTTGCTAAAGGTCACTAAATATTCACCAAACTTGCAGTTTGGTAAATGACACCTGCTCTCTAAAAAAAGTCTGAGGTGAAGATCGAACAAAAAATTCAAAAGAGGGCAGCCTTCCAAGAAGACAATATCAAGAGTTATATTGTACTCCCAATTGTTTCCTTTTTTTAACAGAAAAGAAAACCGCGGAGAAAAATGATGAGTTTTACGAATTTTCAAAGACATGCAAACCCAAATTACAAAACCCTATCAGCTCACAGGAGCCAGTAGGGCCATTAGCATAAATGCTGCAAACAATAAATGCTGAAGCGATTGAGGAGAAATGTGTACCCTCGATTCTAAGGCGGACGTGCTAAGTGCCAGGAATGAAAACACAAAGAAGGTGCTTGGAAAGGGAAAAACGGTGCTACCAGTCAGTCAATCACACCCACTGCTGGGCCTATCACCTGAGAAAATGAGAATCAAAAAGTCACAGGCTGGCAATCCTGCACTCCAACAATATTTACCATAGCCAACACTTGGAAGCAATGAAAATGTCCATCAACCGAGGAATGCACAAAGAAGAAGTGGTCCACGTACACAGTGGAAAATTACTCCAATAAAAAATAAAAATTAAATTTAAATATCCAACAAAAGTAAGGAGACATCAGCTTGTGTGGGTTTCTCCGGGCACACTCCACTCTATAACCGAGAAACACCACAGGCCGCAAGGGCTTTTCCCTAGTTAACAGGGTGGGGAACATAGAAAGGCTGCCGCCCTCTGGCAGTTACCTGCAAAGGCAGTTTTAAAGCCTGTGCTAATGGTCATTTCATAGGAACAAGTACTGCAGAACTGTAAATGAAACCTGCCCTCAACATGTCTTCAGGGAGGTAATGGCCAAAACACTTCAAAATGTGACAGATACTTTAAGAGAACACTTTGAAGAACTAAGGGGTAATCACAGCTTGAAAAATAAAAAGGACATGCCTTCAAGCTCAATTTCAACGGATTATGAGGCACATGCGAATTCAACCACAAAGAGGTATCAGCTCACACTTGTCAGAATAACCATCAGCAAGAAAACTACAAACAATAAATGCTGAAGGTGTTGTGGAGAAATGCCTACCCTCAACTTCAAGTGGGACGTAAGTTGGAAAGGACCACCAATGAGAACAGAATGGAGGTGCCTTAAAAAGGTAAACATTGAGCTACCATATGATCCAGCAGGCCCACTCCTCCACCTATAATCTAAGAAGAGAGAATTGGAAAGACACAGGCAGGCAAATCTGCATTGCACAGTATTACAATAGCCAAGATATGGAAGTAAACAGAAGTCTACCAACAGATGGGAGGACAAAGAAGAACTCCTCCATGTACAACTGGAATATTCGCTAGTGAAAAAAATGAAACAATGCCATTTGCAGCACCGTAGATGAGTCTAGACGTAATCACGCCACCTGTAGTAAGTGAGAAAGCAAAAGCCACATATCCTATCATATCACTTTTAGGAGTTACTTAAAAATTGATACCAATGAAGATATTTCCACAGAGAAAGGCAATCACAGATTCATTAAAAAACTTATGGTTCACCAAATAGAAAGGGATGAGGATTGGATACATTACCATATTGGGGTTAACAGAGATATACAAACCATGTGAAATATATAACCAGGAAAGACGTACGGAAGACCAGGAGAAGACTACTCAACATTGTGTCATAACCTACATGGGAAAAGGATGCGAGGAAGAATAGATACCTGTATATGTGTGAAAGAACCACATCTTGCACACCTAGAACAAACAAACCATTGTAATCAAATTTGCTGGGATAAAAAATTAAAAGTAAATTACAAATATGGACAAGAAGTAATGAGACATAAACTTAAAGGGCTTTTTCCTGGCATTTTCCATTCTAATATACAACCTAGAACACCACTTCCATTAAGGCTCTGTTTCCCTAGTAACCAATTTTGGTAAAGGAGAAATGCTGCCACCTTGTGGCCGTTTCCTGCAAGAGCAGCTTTAAAGTCACAGCTAATGGTCACTTAACATTCACAAGGACTCAGGGCTGTAAAGGAAACTTCCCCTAAAAATTTGTGCTGAAGTAGAGAATGGACAAAAAAATTCAAAACAGGCAAATGTTTCAAGAAGAGATTATGAAGAGTTAAGTTTTACTTACACTCTTTTTAAAAAAAGGAAAATGGATAAAAGCTCAACCTCAGGGAGTGTTAGACGCATGGTAACTAATCTACAAAAAGTTTCAACTTACACCAGTCGACTGACCATCAGCAAAATGTCTACAAACAATAAATGCTGAAGGGGTTTTAGAGAACTGTGTACCCTCTACCTGCTGGTGAGACATAAAGGGGTAACAGCCAATAGTGAGAACAGAAAGCAGCTGTGTTTAAAAGTAAAAATGGAGGTACCATTCAATCCAGCAGGGGCACCATTGGACCTCTCACCTGAGAAGACAAGAATCGAGAAGACACAGGCCGCAAAAGCTGCAGTGCAGCCTTATTCACAATATCCAAGACAGTGAAGCAATCAAAATGTCCAACGACAGGTAAATGGATAAAGAAGAAGTGGTCCATATACACAATGGAATATTAGCCATGGAAGACAATGAACCATTTCTCTTTGAGGCACCACAAATGAGTCTGGAGATAATCACGAAAGATGAGGTAAGTTGGAAAGCAAAAGACCTGTATTCTATGATATCACTTATAGGCGTTATCTAATAACTGACACAAATGAACATATTTCCGCAGAGAAAGACACTCACAGAATTAGAAAACAAACTATGCTCATCTAAAACGAAAGGTGGGGGGAATAGATAAGTTAAGATTAGTGTTACTATATGTATACAAACTCATATTATATACATATCTCAAAAAGACCGACCATATAGCAAGGGAGGTCTGCGGAACCCTCTGTTAACATTTTACATGGGAAGAGGATCTGTACTTGAATAGATATATATAATGTACAAATGAACCAGATTGTGTTCACCTAGGACAAACAATATTCTAAGCTTTACCCCAATTAAAAAAAAATTAAAACCAAGAAGAAATAATGAGACATAAACTTATGGGGCTTTCTCCATGCACATTCCAATGTAATTTACAACCTAGGAACACGACTTCCAGAAAGGCTCTGCTGCCCTATTACCCAGATTTGGGAATGGAGAAATGCTGCCTGCTTCAGGCCACTTCCCACAACAGGAGATTTAAAACCCTTGCTAAAGGTCACTAAATATTCACCAAACTTGCAGTTTGGTAAATGACACCTGCTCTCTAAAAAAAGTCTGAGGTGAAGATCGAACAAAAAATTCAAAAGAGGGCAGCCTTCCAAGAAGACAATATCAAGAGTTATATTGTACTCCCAATTGTTTCCTTTTTTTAACAGAAAAGAAAACCGCGGAGAAAAATGATGAGTTTTACGAATTTTCAAAGACATGCAAACCCAAATTACAAAACCCTATCAGCTCACAGGAGCCAGTAGGGCCATTAGCATAAATGCTGCAAACAATAAATGCTGAAGCGATTGAGGAGAAATGTGTACCCTCGATTCTAAGGCGGACGTGCTAAGTGCCAGGAATGAAAACACAAAGAAGGTGCTTGGAAAGGGAAAAACGGTGCTACCAGTCAGTCAATCACACCCACTGCTGGGCCTATCACCTGAGAAAATGAGAATCAAAAAGTCACAGGCTGGCAATCCTGCACTCCAACAATATTTACCATAGCCAACACTTGGAAGCAATGAAAATGTCCATCAACCGAGGAATGCACAAAGAAGAAGTGGTCCACGTACACAGTGGAAAATTACTCCAATAAAAAATAAAAATTAAATTTAAATATCCAACAAAAGTAAGGAGACATCAGCTTGTGTGGGTTTCTCCGGGCACACTCCACTCTATAACCGAGAAACACCACAGGCCGCAAGGGCTTTTCCCTAGTTAACAGGGTGGGGAACATAGAAAGGCTGCCGCCCTCTGGCAGTTACCTGCAAAAGCAGTTTTAAAGCCTGTGCTAATGGTCATTTCATAGGAACAAGTACTGCAGAACTGTAAATGAAACCTGCCCTCAACATGTCTTCAGGGAGGTAATGGCCAAAACACTTCAAAATGTGACAGATACTTTAAGAGAACACTTTGAAGAACTAAGGGGTAATCACAGCTTGAAAAATAAAAAGGACATGCCTTCAAGCTCAATTTCAACGGATTATGAGGCACATGCGAATTCAACCACAAAGAGGTATCAGCTCACACTTGTCAGAATAACCATCAGCAAGAAAACTACAAACAATAAATGCTGAAGGTGTTGTGGAGAAATGCCTACCCTCAACTTCAAGTGGGACGTAAGTTGGAAAGGACCACCAATGAGAACAGAATGGAGGTGCCTTAAAAAGGTAAACATTGAGCTACCATATGATCCAGCAGGCCCACTCCTCCACCTATAATCTAAGAAGAGAGAATTGGAAAGACACAGGCAGGCAAATCTGCATTGCACAGTATTACAATAGCCAAGATATGGAAGTAAACAGAAGTCTACCAACAGATGGGAGGACAAAGAAGAACTCCTCCATGTACAACTGGAATATTCGCTAGTGAAAAAAATGAAACAATGCCATTTGCAGCACCGTAGATGAGTCTAGACGTAATCACGCCACCTGTAGTAAGTGAGAAAGCAAAAGCCACATATCCTATCATATCACTTTTAGGAGTTACTTAAAAATTGATACCAATGAAGATATTTCCACAGAGAAAGGCAATCACAGATTCATTAAAAAACTTATGGTTCACCAAATAGAAAGGGATGAGGATTGGATACATTACCATATTGGGGTTAACAGAGATATACAAACCATGTGAAATATATAACCAGGAAAGACGTACGGAAGACCAGGAGAAGACTACTCAACATTGTGTCATAACCTACATGGGAAAAGGATGCGAGGAAGAATAGATACCTGTATATGTGTGAAAGAACCACATCTTGCACACCTAGAACAAACAAACCATTGTAATCAAATTTGCTGGGATAAAAAATTAAAAGTAAATTACAAATATGGACAAGAAGTAATGAGACATAAACTTAAAGGGCTTTTTCTTGGCATTTTCCATTCTAATATACAACCTAGAACACCACTTCCATTAAGGCTCTGTTTCCCTAGTAACCAAATTTGGTAAAGGAGAAATGCTGCCACCTTGTGGCCGTTTCCTGCAAGAGCAGCTTTAAAGTCACAGCTAATGGTCACTTAACATTCACAAGGACTCAGGGCTGTAAAGGAAACTTCCCCTAAAAATTTGTGCTGAAGTAGAGAATGGACAAAAAAATTCAAAACAGGCAAATGTTTCAAGAAGAGATTATGAAGAGTTAAGTTTTACTTACACTCTTTTTAAAAAAAGGAAAATGGATAAAAGCTCAACCTCAGGGAGTGTTAGACGCATGGTAACTAATCTACAAAAAGTTTCAACTTACACCAGTCGACTGACCATCATCAAAATGTCTACAAACAATAAATGCTGAAGGGGTTTTAGAGAACTGTGTACCCTCTACCTGCTGGTGAGACATAAAGGGGTAAGAGCCAATAGTGAGAACAGAAAGCAGCTGTGTTTAAAAGTAAAAATGGAGGTACCATTCAATCCAGCAGGGGCACCATTGGACCTCTCACCTGAGAAGACAAGAATCGAGAAGACACAGGCCGCAAAAGCTGCAGTGCAGCCTTATTCACAATATCCAAGACAGTGAAGCAATCAAAATGTCCAACGACAGGTAAATGGATAAAGAAGAAGTGGTCCATATACACAATGGAATATTAGCCATGGAAGACAATGAACCATTGCTCTTTGAGGCACCACAAATGAGTCTGGAGATAATCACGAAAGATGAGGTAAGTTGGAAAGCAAAAGACCTGTATTCTATGATATCACTTATAGGCGTTATCTAATAACTGACACAAATGAACATATTTCCGCAGAGAAAGACACTCACAGAATTAGAAAACAAACTATGCTCATCTAAAACGAAAGGTGGGGGGAATAGATAAGTTAAGATTAGTGTTACTATATGTATACAAACTCATATTATATACATATCTCAAAAAGACCGACCATATAGCAAGGGAGGTCTGCATAACCCTCTGTTAACATTTTACATGGGAAGAGGATCTGTACTTGAATAGATATATATAATGTACAAATGAACCAGATTGTGTTCACCTAGGACAAACAATATTCTAAGCTTTACCCCAATTAAAAAAAAATTAAAACCAAGAAGAAATAATGAGACATAAACTTATGGGGCTTTCTCCATGCACATTCCAATGTAATTTACAACCTAGGAACACGACTTCCAGAAAGGCTCTGCTGCCCTATTACCCAGATTTGGGAATGGAGAAATGCTGCCTGCTTCAGGCCACTTCCCACAACAGGAGATTTAAAACCCTTGCTAAAGGTCACTAAATATTCACCAAACTTGCAGTTTGGTAAATGACACCTGCTCTCTAAAAAAAGTCTGAGGTGAAGATCGAACAAAAAATTCAAAAGAGGGCAGCCTTCCAAGAAGACAATATCAAGAGTTATATTGTACTCCCAATTGTTTCCTTTTTTTAACAGAAAAGAAAACCGCGGAGAAAAATGATGAGTTTTACGAATTTTCAAAGACATGCAAACCCAAATTACAAAACCCTATCAGCTCACAGGAGCCAGTAGGGCCATTAGCATAAATGCTGCAAACAATAAATGCTGAAGCGATTGAGGAGAAATGTGTACCCTCGATTCTAAGGCGGACGTGCTAAGTGCCAGGAATGAAAACACAAAGAAGGTGCTTGGAAAGGGAAAAACGGTGCTACCAGTCAGTCAATCACACCCACTGCTGGGCCTATCACCTGAGAAAATGAGAATCAAAAAGTCACAGGCTGGCAATCCTGCACTCCAACAATATTTACCATAGCCAACACTTGGAAGCAATGAAAATGTCCATCAACCGAGGAATGCACAAAGAAGAAGTGGTCCACGTACACAGTGGAAAATTACTCCAATAAAAATAAAAATTAAATTTAAATATCCAACAAAAGTAAGGAGACATCAGCTTGTGTGGGTTTCTCCGGGCACACTCCACTCTATAACCGAGAAACACCACAGGCCGCAAGGGCTTTTCCCTAGTTAACAGGGTGGGGAACATAGAAAGGCTGCCGCCCTCTGGCAGTTACCTGCAAAGGCAGTTTTAAAGCCTGTGCTAATGGTCATTTCATAGGAACAAGTACTGCAGAACTGTAAATGAAACCTGCCCTCAACATGTCTTCAGGGAGGTAATGGCCAAAACACTTCAAAATGTGACAGATACTTTAAGAGAACACTTTGAAGAACTAAGGGGTAATCACAGCTTGAAAAATAAAAAGGACATGCCTTCAAGCTCAATTTCAACGGATTATGAGGCACATGCGAATTCAACCACAAAGAGGTATCAGCTCACACTTGTCAGAATAACCATCAGCAAGAAAACTACAAACAATAAATGCTGAAGGTGTTGTGGAGAAATGCCTACCCTCAACTTCAAGTGGGACGTAAGTTGGAAAGGACCACCAATGAGAACAGAATGGAGGTGCCTTAAAAAGGTAAACATTGAGCTACCATATGATCCAGCAGGCCCACTCCTCCACCTATAATCTAAGAAGAGAGAATTGGAAAGACACAGGCAGGCAAATCTGCATTGCACAGTATTACAATAGCCAAGATATGGAAGTAAACAGAAGTCTACCAACAGATGGGAGGACAAAGAAGAACTCCTCCATGTACAACTGGAATATTCGCTAGTGAAAAAAATGAAACAATGCCATTTGCAGCACCGTAGATGAGTCTAGACGTAATCACGCCACCTGTAGTAAGTGAGAAAGCAAAAGCCACATATCCTATCATATCACTTTTAGGAGTTACTTAAAAATTGATACCAATGAAGATATTTCCACAGAGAAAGGCAATCACAGATTCATTAAAAAACTTATGGTTCACCAAATAGAAAGGGATGAGGATTGGATACATTACCATATTGGGGTTAACAGAGATATACAAACCATGTGAAATATATAACCAGGAAAGACGTACGGAAGACCAGGAGAAGACTACTCAACATTGTGTCATAACCTACATGGGAAAAGGATGCGAGGAAGAATAGATACCTGTATATGTGTGAAAGAACCACATCTTGCACACCTAGAACAAACAAACCATTGTAATCAAATTTGCTGGGATAAAAAATTAAAAGTAAATTACAAATATGGACAAGAAGTAATGAGACATAAACTTAAAGGGCTTTTTCCTGGCATTTTCCATTCTAATATACAACCTAGAACACCACTTCCATTAAGGCTCTGTTTCCCTAGTAACCAATTTTGGTAAAGGAGAAATGCTGCCACCTTGTGGCCGTTTCCTGCAAGAGCAGCTTTAAAGTCACAGCTAATGGTCACTTAACATTCACAAGGACTCAGGGCTGTAAAGGAAACTTCCCCTAAAAATTTGTGCTGAAGTAGAGAATGGACAAAAAAATTCAAAACAGGCAAATGTTTCAAGAAGAGATTATGAAGAGTTAAGTTTTACTTACACTCTTTTTAAAAAAAGGAAAATGGATAAAAGCTCAACCTCAGGGAGTGTTAGACGCATGGTAACTAATCTACAAAAAGTTTCAACTTACACCAGTCGACTGACCATCAGCAAAATGTCTACAAACAATAAATGCTGAAGGGGTTTTAGAGAACTGTGTACCCTCTACCTGCTGGTGAGACATAAAGGGGTAACAGCCAATAGTGAGAACAGACAGCAGCTGTGTTTAAAAGTAAAAATGGAGGTACCATTCAATCCAGCAGGGGCACCATTGGACCTCTCACCTGAGAAGACAAGAATCGAGAAGACACAGGCCGCAAAAGCTGCAGTGCAGCCTTATTCACAATATCCAAGACAGTGAAGCAATCAAAATGTCCAACGACAGGTAAATGGATAAAGAAGAAGTGGTCCATATACACAATGGAATATTAGCCATGGAAGACAATGAACCATTTCTCTTTGAGGCACCACAAATGAGTCTGGAGATAATCACGAAAGATGAGGTAAGTTGGAAAGCAAAAGACCTGTATTCTATGATATCACTTATAGGCGTTATCTAATAACTGACACAAATGAACATATTTCCGCAGAGAAAGACACTCACAGAATTAGAAAACAAACTATGCTCATCTAAAACGAAAGGTGGGGGGAATAGATAAGTTAAGATTAGTGTTACTATATGTATACAAACTCATATTATATACATATCTCAAAAAGACCGACCATATAGCAAGGGAGGTCTGCGGAACCCTCTGTTAACATTTTACATGGGAAGAGGATCTGTACTTGAATAGATATATATAATGTACAAATGAACCAGATTGTGTTCACCTAGGACAAACAATATTCTAAGCTTTACCCCAATTAAAAAAAAATTAAAACCAAGAAGAAATAATGAGACATAAACTTATGGGGCTTTCTCCATGCACATTCCAATGTAATTTACAACCTAGGAACACGACTTCCAGAAAGGCTCTGCTGCCCTATTACCCAGATTTGGGAATGGAGAAATGCTGCCTGCTTCAGGCCACTTCCCACAACAGGAGATTTAAAACCCTTGCTAAAGGTCACTAAATATTCACCAAACTTGCAGTTTGGTAAATGACACCTGCTCTCTAAAAAAAGTCTGAGGTGAAGATCGAACAAAAAATTCAAAAGAGGGCAGCCTTCCAAGAAGACAATATCAAGAGTTATATTGTACTCCCAATTGTTTCCTTTTTTTAACAGAAAAGAAAACCGCGGAGAAAAATGATGAGTTTTACGAATTTTCAAAGACATGCAAACCCAAATTACAAAACCCTATCAGCTCACAGGAGCCAGTAGGGCCATTAGCATAAATGCTGCAAACAATAAATGCTGAAGCGATTGAGGAGAAATGTGTACCCTCGATTCTAAGGCGGACGTGCTAAGTGCCAGGAATGAAAACACAAAGAAGGTGCTTGGAAAGGGAAAAACGGTGCTACCAGTCAGTCAATCACACCCACTGCTGGGCCTATCACCTGAGAAAATGAGAATCAAAAAGTCACAGGCTGGCAATCCTGCACTCCAACAATATTTACCATAGCCAACACTTGGAAGCAATGAAAATGTCCATCAACCGAGGAATGCACAAAGAAGAAGTGGTCCACGTACACAGTGGAAAATTACTCCAATAAAAAATAAAAATTAAATTTAAATATCCAACAAAAGTAAGGAGACATCAGCTTGTGTGGGTTTCTCCGGGCACACTCCACTCTATAACCGAGAAACACCACAGGCCGCAAGGGCTTTTCCCTAGTTAACAGGGTGGGGAACATAGAAAGGCTGCCGCCCTCTGGCAGTTACCTGCAAAAGCAGTTTTAAAGCCTGTGCTAATGGTCATTTCATAGGAACAAGTACTGCAGAACTGTAAATGAAACCTGCCCTCAACATGTCTTCAGGGAGGTAATGGCCAAAACACTTCAAAATGTGACAGATACTTTAAGAGAACACTTTGAAGAACTAAGGGGTAATCACAGCTTGAAAAATAAAAAGGACATGCCTTCAAGCTCAATTTCAACGGATTATGAGGCACATGCGAATTCAACCACAAAGAGGTATCAGCTCACACTTGTCAGAATAACCATCAGCAAGAAAACTACAAACAATAAATGCTGAAGGTGTTGTGGAGAAATGCCTACCCTCAACTTCAAGTGGGACGTAAGTTGGAAAGGACCACCAATGAGAACAGAATGGAGGTGCCTTAAAAAGGTAAACATTGAGCTACCATATGATCCAGCAGGCCCACTCCTCCACCTATAATCTAAGAAGAGAGAATTGGAAAGACACAGGCAGGCAAATCTGCATTGCACAGTATTACAATAGCCAAGATATGGAAGTAAACAGAAGTCTACCAACAGATGGGAGGACAAAGAAGAACTCCTCCATGTACAACTGGAATATTCGCTAGTGAAAAAAATGAAACAATGCCATTTGCAGCACCGTAGATGAGTCTAGACGTAATCACGCCACCTGTAGTAAGTGAGAAAGCAAAAGCCACATATCCTATCATATCACTTTTAGGAGTTACTTAAAAATTGATACCAATGAAGATATTTCCACAGAGAAAGGCAATCACAGATTCATTAAAAAACTTATGGTTCACCAAATAGAAAGGGATGAGGATTGGATACATTACCATATTGGGGTTAACAGAGATATACAAACCATGTGAAATATATAACCAGGAAAGACGTACGGAAGACCAGGAGAAGACTACTCAACATTGTGTCATAACCTACATGGGAAAAGGATGCGAGGAAGAATAGATACCTGTATATGTGTGAAAGAACCACATCTTGCACACCTAGAACAAACAAACCATTGTAATCAAATTTGCTGGGATAAAAAATTAAAAGTAAATTACAAATATGGACAAGAAGTAATGAGACATAAACTTAAAGGGCTTTTTCCTGGCATTTTCCATTCTAATATACAAGCTAGAACACCACTTCCATTAAGGCTCTGTTTCCCTAGTAACCAATTTTGGTAAAGGAGAAATGCTGCCACCTTGTGGCCGTTTCCTGCAAGAGCAGCTTTAAAGTCACAGCTAATGGTCACTTAACATTCACAAGGACTCAGGGCTGTAAAGGAAACTTCCCCTAAAAATTTGTGCTGAAGTAGAGAATGGACAAAAAAATTCAAAACAGGCAAATGTTTCAAGAAGAGATTATGAAGAGTTAAGTTTTACTTACACTCTTTTTAAAAAAAGGAAAATGGATAAAAGCTCAACCTCAGGGAGTGTTAGACGCATGGTAACTAATCTACAAAAAGTTTCAACTTACACCAGTCGACTGACCATCAGCAAAATGTCTACAAACAATAAATGCTGAAGGGGTTTTAGAGAACTGTGTACCCTCTACCTGCTGGTGAGACATAAAGGGGTAACAGCCAATAGTGAGAACAGAAAGCAGCTGTGTTTAAAAGTAAAAATGGAGGTACCATTCAATCCAGCAGGGGCACCATTGGACCTCTCACCTGAGAAGACAAGAATCGAGAAGACACAGGCCGCAAAAGCTTCAGTGCAGCCTTATTCACAATATCCAAGACAGTGAAGCAATCAAAAAGTCCAACGACAGGTAAATGGATAAAGAAGAAGTGGTCCATATACACAATGGAATATTAGCCATGGAAGACAATGAACCATTTCTCTTTGAGGCACCACAAATGAGTCTGGAGATAATCACGAAAGATGAGGTAAGTTGGAAAGCAAAAGACCTGTATTCTATGATATCACTTATAGGCGTTATCTAATAACTGACACAAATGAACATATTTCCGCAGAGAAAGACACTCACAGAATTAGAAAACAAACTATGCTCATCTAAAACGAAAGGTGGGGGGAATAGATAAGTTAAGATTAGTGTTACTATATGTATACAAACTCATATTATATACATATCTCAAAAAGACCGACCATATAGCAAGGGAGGTCTGCGTAACCCTCTGTTAACATTTTACATGGGAAGAGGATCTGTACTTGAATAGATATATATAATGTACAAATGAACCAGATTGTGTTCACCTAGGACAAACAATATTCTAAGCTTTACCCCAATTAAAAAAAAATTAAAACCAAGAAGAAATAATGAGACATAAACTTATGGGGCTTTCTCCATGCACATTCCAATGTAATTTACAACCTAGGAACACGACTTCCAGAAAGGCTCTGCTGCCCTATTACCCAGATTTGGGAATGGAGAAATGCTGCCTGCTTCAGGCCACTTCCCACAACAGGAGATTTAAAACCCTTGCTAAAGGTCACTAAATATTCACCAAACTTGCAGTTTGGTAAATGACACCTGCTCTCTAAAAAAAGTCTGAGGTGAAGATCGAACAAAAAATTCAAAAGAGGGCAGCCTTCCAAGAAGACAATATCAAGAGTTATATTGTACTCCCAATTGTTTCCTTTTTTAAACAGAAAAGAAAACCGCGGAGAAAAATGATGAGTTTTACGAATTTTCAAAGACATGCAAACCCAAATTACAAAACCCTATCAGCTCACAGGAGCCAGTAGGGCCATTAGCATAAATGCTGCAAACAATAAATGCTGAAGCGATTGAGGAGAAATGTGTACCCTCGATTCTAAGGCGGACGTGCTAAGTGCCAGGAATGAAAACACAAAGAAGGTGCTTGGAAAGGGAAAAACGGTGCTACCAGTCAGTCAATCACACCCACTGCTGGGCCTATCACCTGAGAAAATGAGAATCAAAAAGTCACAGGCTGGCAATCCTGCACTCCAACAATATTTACCATAGCCAACACTTGGAAGCAATGAAAATGTCCATCAACCGAGGAATGCACAAAGAAGAAGTGGTCCACGTACACAGTGGAAAATTACTCCAATAAAAAATAAAAATTAAATTTAAATATCCAACAAAAGTAAGGAGACATCAGCTTGTGTGGGTTTCTCTGGGCACACTCCACTCTATAACCGAGAAACACCACAGGCCGCAAGGGCTTTTCCCTAGTTAACAGGGTGGGGAACATAGAAAGGCTGCCGCCCTCTGGCAGTTACCTGCAAAAGCAGTTTTAAAGCCTGTGCTAATGGTCATTTCATAGGAACAAGTACTGCAGAACTGTAAATGAAACCTGCCCTCAACATGTCTTCAGGGAGGTAATGGCCAAAACACTTCAAAATGTGACAGATACTTTAAGAGAACACTTTGAAGAACTAAGGGGTAATCACAGCTTGAAAAATAAAAAGGACATGCCTTCAAGCTCAATTTCAACGGATTATGAGGCACATGCGAATTCAACCACAAAGAGGTATCAGCTCACACTTGTCAGAATAACCATCAGCAAGAAAACTACAAACAATAAATGCTGAAGGTGTTGTGGAGAAATGCCTACCCTCAACTTCAAGTGGGACGTAAGTTGGAAAGGACCACCAATGAGAACAGAATGGAGGTGCCTTAAAAAGGTAAACATTGAGCTACCATATGATCCAGCAGGCCCACTCCTCCACCTATAATCTAAGAAGAGAGAATTGGAAAGACACAGGCAGGCAAATCTGCATTGCACAGTATTACAATAGCCAAGATATGGAAGTAAACAGAAGTCTACCAACAGATGGGAGGACAAAGAAGAACTCCTCCATGTACAACTGGAATATTCGCTAGTGAAAAAAATGAAACAATGCCATTTGCAGCACCGTAGATGAGTCTAGACGTAATCACGCCACCTGTAGTAAGTGAGAAAGCAAAAGCCACATATCCTATCATATCACTTTTAGGAGTTACTTAAAAATTGATACCAATGAAGATACTTCCACAGAGAAAGGCAATCACAGATTCATTAAAAAACTTATGGTTCACCAAATAGAAAGGGATGAGGATTGGATACATTACCATATTGGGGTTAACAGAGATATACAAACCATGTGAAATATATAACCAGGAAAGACGTACGGAAGACCAGGAGAAGACTACTCAACATTGTGTCATAACCTACATGGGAAAAGGATGCGAGGAAGAATAGATACCTGTATATGTGTGAAAGAACCACATCTTGCACACCTAGAACAAACAAACCATTGTAATCAAATTTGCTGGGATAAAAAATTAAAAGTAAATTACAAATATGGACAAGAAGTAATGAGACATAAACTTAAAGGGCTTTTTCCTGGCATTTTCCATTCTAATATACAACCTAGAACACCACTTCCATTAAGGCTCTGTTTCCCTAGTAACCAAATTTGGTAAAGGAGAAATGCTGCCACCTTGTGGCCGTTTCCTGCAAGAGCAGCTTTAAAGTCACAGCTAATGGTCACTTAACATTCACAAGGACTCAGGGCTGTAAAGGAAACTTCCCCTAAAAATTTGTGCTGAAGTAGAGAATGGACAAAAAAATTCAAAACAGGCAAATGTTTCAAGAAGAGATTATGAAGAGTTAAGTTTTACTTACACTCTTTTTAAAAAAAGGAAAATGGATAAAAGCTCAACCTCAGGGAGTGTTAGATGCATGGTACCTAATCTACAAAAAGTTTCAACTTACACCAGTCGACTGACCATCAGCAAAATGTCTACAAACAATAAATGCTGAAGGGGTTTTAGAGAACTGTGTACCCTCTACCTGCTGGTGAGACATAAAGGGGTAACAGCCAATAGTGAGAACAGAAAGCAGCTGTGTTTAAAAGTAAAAATGGAGGTACCATTCAATCCAGCAGGGGCACCATTGGACCTCTCACCTGAGAAGACAAGAATCGAGAAGACACAGGCCGCAAAAGCTGCAGTGCAGCCTTATTCACAATATCCAAGACAGTGAAGCAATCAAAATGTCCAACGACAGGTAAATGGATAAAGAAGAAGTGGTCCATATACACAATGGAATATTAGCCATGGAAGACAATGAACCATTTCTCTTTGAGGCACCACAAATGAGTCTGGAGATAATCACGAAAGATGAGGTAAGTTGGAAAGCAAAAGACCTGTATTCTATGATATCACTTATAGGCGTTATCTAATAACTGACACAAATGAACATATTTCCGCAGAGAAAGACACTCACAGAATTAGAAAACAAACTATGCTCATCTAAAACGAAAGGTGGGGGGAATAGATAAGTTAAGATTAGTGTTACTATATGTATACAAACTCATATTATATACATATCTCAAAAAGACCGACCATATAGCAAGGGAGGTCTGCGGAACCCTCTGTTAACATTTTACATGGGAAGAGGATCTGTACTTGAATAGATATATATAATGTACAAATGAACCAGATTGTGTTCACCTAGGACAAACAATATTCTAAGCTTTACCCCAATTAAAAAAAAATTAAAACCAAGAAGAAATAATGAGACATAAACTTATGGGGCTTTCTCCATGCACATTCCAATGTAATTTACAACCTAGGAACACGACTTCCAGAAAGGCTCTGCTGCCCTATTACCCAGATTTGGGAATGGAGAAATGCTGCCTGCTTCAGGCCACTTCCCACAACAGGAGATTTAAAACCCTTGCTAAAGGTCACTAAATATTCACCAAACTTGCAGTTTGGTAAATGACACCTGCTCTCTAAAAAAAGTCTGAGGTGAAGATCGAACAAAAAATTCAAAAGAGGGCAGCCTTCCAAGAAGACAATATCAAGAGTTATATTGTACTCCCAATTGTTTCCTTTTTTTAACAGAAAAGAAAACCGCGGAGAAAAATGATGAGTTTTACGAATTTTCAAAGACATGCAAACCCAAATTACAAAACCCTATCAGCTCACAGGAGCCAGTAGGGCCATTAGCATAAATGCTGCAAACAATAAATGCTGAAGCGATTGAGGAGAAATGTGTACCCTCGATTCTAAGGCGGACGTGCTAAGTGCCAGGAATGAAAACACAAAGAAGGTGCTTGGAAAGGGAAAAACGGTGCTACCAGTCAGTCAATCACACCCACTGCTGGGCCTATCACCTGAGAAAATGAGAATCAAAAAGTCACAGGCTGGCAATCCTGCACTCCAACAATATTTACCATAGCCAACACTTGGAAGCAATGAAAATGTCCATCAACCGAGGAATGCACAAAGAAGAAGTGGTCCACGTACACAGTGGAAAATTACTCCAATAAAAAATAAAAATTAAATTTAAATATCCAACAAAAGTAAGGAGACATCAGCTTGTGTGGGTTTCTCCGGGCACACTCCACTCTATAACCGAGAAACACCACAGGCCGCAAGGGCTTTTCCCTAGTTAACAGGGTGGGGAACATAGAAAGGCTGCCGCCCTCTGGCAGTTACCTGCAAAAGCAGTTTTAAAGCCTGTGCTAATGGTCATTTCATAGGAACAAGTACTGCAGAACTGTAAATGAAACCTGCCCTCAACATGTCTTCAGGGAGGTAATGGCCAAAACACTTCAAAATGTGACAGATACTTTAAGAGAACACTTTGAAGAACTAAGGGGTAATCACAGCTTGAAAAATAAAAAGGACATGCCTTCAAGCTCAATTTCAACGGATTATGAGGCACATGCGAATTCAACCACAAAGAGGTATCAGCTCACATTTGTCAGAATAACCATCAGCAAGAAAACTACAAACAATAAATGCTGAAGGTGTTGTGGAGAAATGCCTACCCTCAACTTCAAGTGGGACGTAAGTTGGAAAGGACCACCAATGAGAACAGAATGGAGGTGCCTTAAAAAGGTAAACATTGAGCTACCATATGATCCAGCAGGCCCACTCCTCCACCTATAATCTAAGAAGAGAGAATTGGAAAGACACAGGCAGGCAAATCTGCATTGCACAGTATTACAATAGCCAAGATATGGAAGTAAACAGAAGTCTACCAACAGATGGGAGGACAAAGAAGAACTCCTCCATGTACAACTGGAATATTCGCTAGTGAAAAAAATGAAACAATGCCATTTGCAGCACCGTAGATGAGTCTAGACGTAATCACGCCACCTGTAGTAAGTGAGAAAGCAAAAGCCACATATCCTATCATATCACTTTTAGGAGTTACTTAAAAATTGATACCAATGAAGATATTTCCACAGAGAAAGGCAATCACAGATTCATTAAAAAACTTATGGTTCACCAAATAGAAAGGGATGAGGATTGGATACATTACCATATTGGGGTTAACAGAGATATACAAACCATGTGAAATATATAACCAGGAAAGACGTACGGAAGACCAGGAGAAGACTACTCAACATTGTGTCATAACCTACATGGGAAAAGGATGCGAGGAAGAATAGATACCTGTATATGTGTGAAAGAACCACATCTTGCACACCTAGAACAAACAAACCATTGTAATCAAATTTGCTGGGATAAAAAATTAAAAGTAAATTACAAATATGGACAAGAAGTAATGAGACATAAACTTAAAGGGCTTTTTCCTGGCATTTTCCATTCTAATATACAACCTAGAACACCACTTCCATTAAGGCTCTGTTTCCCTAGTAACCAAATTTGGTAAAGGAGAAATGCTGCCACCTTGTGGCCGTTTCCTGCAAGAGCAGCTTTAAAGTCACAGCTAATGGTCACTTAACATTCACAAGGACTCAGGGCTGTAAAGGAAACTTCCCCTAAAAATTTGTGCTGAAGTAGAGAATGGACAAAAAAATTCAAAACAGGCAAATGTTTCAAGAAGAGATTATGAAGAGTTAAGTTTTACTTACACTCTTTTTAAAAAAAGGAAAATGGATAAAAGCTCAACCTCAGGGAGTGTTAGACGCATGGTAACTAATCTACAAAAAGTTTCAACTTACACCAGTCGACTGACCATCAGCAAAATGTCTACAAACAATAAATGCTGAAGGGGTTTTAGAGAACTGTGTACCCTCTACCTGCTGGTGAGACATAAAGGGGTAAGAGCCAATAGTGAGAACAGAAAGCAGCTGTGTTTAAAAGTAAAAATGGAGGTACCATTCAATCCAGCAGGGGCACCATTGGACCTCTCACCTGAGAAGACAAGAATCGAGAAGACACAGGCCGCAAAAGCTGCAGTGCAGCCTTATTCACAATATCCAAGACAGTGAAGCAATCAAAATGTCCAACGACAGGTAAATGGATAAAGAAGAAGTGGTCCATATACAAAATGGAATATTAGCCATGGAAGACAATGAACCATTGCTCTTTGAGGCACCACAAATGAGTCTGGAGATAATCACGAAAGATGAGGTAAGTTGGAAAGCAAAAGACCTGTATTCTATGATATCACTTATAGGCGTTATCTAATAACTGACACAAATGAACATATTTCCGCAGAGAAAGACACTCACAGAATTAGAAAACAAACTATGCTCATCTAAAACGAAAGGTGGGGGGAATAGATAAGTTAAGATTAGTGTTACTATATGTATACAAACTCATATTATATACATATCTCAAAAAGACCGACCATATAGCAAGGGAGGTCTGCGTAACCCTCTGTTAACATTTTACATGGGAAGAGGATCTGTACTTGAATAGATATATATAATGTACAAATGAACCAGATTGTGTTCACCTAGGACAAACAATATTCTAAGCTTTACCCCAATTAAAAAAAAATTAAAACCAAGAAGAAATAATGAGACATAAACTTATGGGGCTTTCTCCATGCACATTCCAATGTAATTTACAACCTAGGAACACGACTTCCAGAAAGGCTCTGCTGCCCTATTACCCAGATTTGGGAATGGAGAAATGCTGCCTGCTTCAGGCCACTTCCCACAACAGGAGATTTAAAACCCTTGCTAAAGGTCACTAAATATTCACCAAACTTGCAGTTTGGTAAATGACACCTGCTCTCTAAAAAAAGTCTGAGGTGAAGATCGAACAAAAAATTCAAAAGAGGGCAGCCTTCCAAGAAGACAATATCAAGAGTTATATTGTACTCCCAATTGTTTCCTTTTTTTAACAGAAAAGAAAACCGCGGAGAAAAATGATGAGTTTTACGAATTTTCAAAGACATGCAAACCCAAATTACAAAACCCTATCAGCTCACAGGAGCCAGTAGGGCCATTAGCATAAATGCTGCAAACAATAAATGCTGAAGCGATTGAGGAGAAATGTGTACCCTCGATTCTAAGGCGGACGTGCTAAGTGCCAGGAATGAAAACACAAAGAAGGTGCTTGGAAAGGGAAAAACGGTGCTACCAGTCAGTCAATCACACCCACTGCTGGGCCTATCACCTGAGAAAATGAGAATCAAAAAGTCACAGGCTGGCAATCCTGCACTCCAACAATATTTACCATAGCCAACACTTGGAAGCAATGAAAATGTCCATCAACCGAGGAATGCACAAAGAAGAAGTGGTCCACGTACACAGTGGAAAATTACTCCAATAAAAAATAAAAATTAAATTTAAATATCCAACAAAAGTAAGGAGACATCAGCTTGTGTGGGTTTCTCTGGGCACACTCCACTCTATAACCGAGAAACACCACAGGCCGCAAGGGCTTTTCCCTAGTTAACAGGGTGGGGAACATAGAAAGGCTGCCGCCCTCTGGCAGTTACCTGCAAAAGCAGTTTTAAAGCCTGTGCTAATGGTCATTTCATAGGAACAAGTACTGCAGAACTGTAAATGAAACCTGCCCTCAACATGTCTTCAGGGAGGTAATGGCCAAAACACTTCAAAATGTGACAGATACTTTAAGAGAACACTTTGAAGAACTAAGGGGTAATCACAGCTTGAAAAATAAAAAGGACATGCCTTCAAGCTCAATTTCAACGGATTATGAGGCACATGCGAATTCAACCACAAAGAGGTATCAGCTCACACTTGTCAGAATAACCATCAGCAAGAAAACTACAAACAATAAATGCTGAAGGTGTTGTGGAGAAATGCCTACCCTCAACTTCAAGTGGGACGTAAGTTGGAAAGGACCACCAATGAGAACAGAATGGAGGTGCCTTAAAAAGGTAAACATTGAGCTACCATATGATCCAGCAGGCCCACTCCTCCACCTATAATCTAAGAAGAGAGAATTGGAAAGACACAGGCAGGCAAATCTGCATTGCACAGTATTACAATAGCCAAGATATGGAAGTAAACAGAAGTCTACCAACAGATGGGAGGACAAAGAAGAACTCCTCCATGTACAACTGGAATATTCGCTAGTGAAAAAAATGAAACAATGCCATTTGCAGCACCGTAGATGAGTCTAGACGTAATCACGCCACCTGTAGTAAGTGAGAAAGCAAAAGCCACATATCCTATCATATCACTTTTAGGAGTTACTTAAAAATTGATACCAATGAAGATATTTCCACAGAGAAAGGCAATCACAGATTCATTAAAAAACTTATGGTTCACCAAATAGAAAGGGATGAGGATTGGATACATTACCATATTGGGGTTAACAGAGATATACAAACCATGTGAAATATATAACCAGGAAAGACGTACGGAAGACCAGGAGAAGACTACTCAACATTGTGTCATAACCTACATGGGAAAAGGATGCGAGGAAGAATAGATACCTGTATATGTGTGAAAGAACCACATCTTGCACACCTAGAACAAACAAACCATTGTAATCAAATTTGCTGGGATAAAAAATTAAAAGTAAATTACAAATATGGACAAGAAGTAATGAGACATAAACTTAAAGGGCTTTTTCCTGGCATTTTCCATTCTAATATACAACCTAGAACACCACTTCCATTAAGGCTCTGTTTCCCTAGTAACCAAATTTGGTAAAGGAGAAATGCTGCCACCTTGTGGCCGTTTCCTGCAAGAGCAGCTTTAAAGTCACAGCTAATGGTCACTTAACATTCACAAGGACTCAGGGCTGTAAAGGAAACTTGCCCTAAAAATTTGTGCTGAAGTAGAGAATGGACAAAAAAATTCAAAACAGGCAAATGTTTCAAGAAGAGATTATGAAGAGTTAAGTTTTACTTACACTCTTTTTAAAAAAAGGAAAATGGATAAAAGCTCAACCTCAGGGAGTGTTAGACGCATGGTAACTAATCTACAAAAAGTTTCAACTTACACCAGTCGACTGACCATCAGCAAAATGTCTACAAACAATAAATGCTGAAGGGGTTTTAGAGAACTGTGTACCCTCTACCTGCTGGTGAGACATAAAGGGGTAACAGCCAATAGTGAGAACAGAAAGCAGCTGTGTTTAAAAGTAAAAATGGAGGTACCATTCAATCCAGCAGGGGCACCATTGGACCTCTCACCTGAGAAGACAAGAATCGAGAAGACACAGGCCGCAAAAGCTGCAGTGCAGCCTTATTCACAATATCCAAGACAGTGAAGCAATCAAAATGTCCAACGACAGGTAAATGGATAAAGAAGAAGTGGTCCATATACACAATGGAATATTAGCCATGGAAGACAATGAACCATTGCTCTTTGAGGCACCACAAATGAGTCTGGAGATAATCACGAAAGATGAGGTAAGTTGGAAAGCAAAAGACCTGTATTCTATGATATCACTTATAGGCGTTATCTAATAACTGACACAAATGAACATATTTCCGCAGAGAAAGACACTCACAGAATTAGAAAACAAACTATGCTCATCTAAAACGAAAGGTGGGGGGAATAGATAAGTTAAGATTAGTGTTACTATATGTATACAAACTCATATTATATACATATCTCAAAAAGACCGACCATATAGCAAGGGAGGTCTGCGGAACCCTCTGTTAACATTTTACATGGGAAGAGGATCTGTACTTGAATAGATATATATAATGTACAAATGAACCAGATTGTGTTCACCTAGGACAAACAATATTCTAAGCTTTACCCCAATTAAAAAAAAATTAAAACCAAGAAGAAATAATGAGACATAAACTTATGGGGCTTTCTCCATGCACATTCCAATGTAATTTACAACCTAGGAACACGACTTCCAGAAAGGCTCTGCTGCCCTATTACCCAGATTTGGGAATGGAGAAATGCTGCCTGCTTCAGGCCACTTCCCACAACAGGAGATTTAAAACCCTTGCTAAAGGTCACTAAATATTCACCAAACTTGCAGTTTGGTAAATGACACCTGCTCTCTAAAAAAAGTCTGAGGTGAAGATCGAACAAAAAATTCAAAAGAGGGCAGCCTTCCAAGAAGACAATATCAAGAGTTATATTGTACTCCCAATTGTTTCCTTTTTTTAACAGAAAAGAAAACCGCGGAGAAAAATGATGAGTTTTACGAATTTTCAAAGACATGCAAACCCAAATTACAAAACCCTATCAGCTCACAGGAGCCAGTAGGGCCATTAGCATAAATGCTGCAAACAATAAATGCTGAAGCGATTGAGGAGAAATGTGTACCCTCGATTCTAAGGCGGACGTGTTAAGTGCCAGGAATGAAAACACAAAGAAGGTGCTTGGAAAGGGAAAAACGGTGCTACCAGTCAGTCAATCACACCCACTGCTGGGCCTATCACCTGAGAAAATGAGAATCAAAAAGTCACAGGCTGGCAATCCTGCACTCCAACAATATTTACCATAGCCAACACTTGGAAGCAATGAAAATGTCCATCAACCGAGGAATGCACAAAGAAGAAGTGGTCCACGTACACAGTGGAAAATTACTCCAATAAAAAATAAAAATTAAATTTAAATATCCAACAAAAGTAAGGAGACATCAGCTTGTGTGGGTTTCTCCGGGCACACTCCACTCTATAACCGAGAAACACCACAGGCCGCAAGGGCTTTTCCCTAGTTAACAGGGTGGGGAACATAGAAAGGCTGCCGCCCTCTGGCAGTTACCTGCAAAAGCAGTTTTAAAGCCTGTGCTAATGGTCATTTCATAGGAACAAGTACTGCAGAACTGTAAATGAAACCTGCCCTCAACATGTCTTCAGGGAGGTAATGGCCAAAACACTTCAAAATGTGACAGATACTTTAAGAGAACACTTTGAAGAACTAAGGGGTAATCACAGCTTGAAAAATAAAAAGGACATGCCTTCAAGCTCAATTTCAACGGATTATGAGGCACATGCGAATTCAACCACAAAGAGGTATCAGCTCACACTTGTCAGAATAACCATCAGCAAGAAAACTACAAACAATAAATGCTGAAGGTGTTGTGGAGAAATGCCTACCCTCAACTTCAAGTGGGACGTAAGTTGGAAAGGACCACCAATGAGAACAGAATGGAGGTGCCTTAAAAAGGTAAACATTGAGCTACCATATGATCCAGCAGGCCCACTCCTCCACCTATAATCTAAGAAGAGAGAATTGGAAAGACACAGGCAGGCAAATCTGCATTGCACAGTATTACAATAGCCAAGATATGGAAGTAAACAGAAGTCTACCAACAGATGGGAGGACAAAGAAGAACTCCTCCATGTACAACTGGAATATTCGCTAGTGAAAAAAATGAAACAATGCCATTTGCAGCACCGTAGATGAGTCTAGACGTAATCACGCCACCTGTAGTAAGTGAGAAAGCAAAAGACACATATCCTATCATATCACTTTTAGGAGTTACTTAAAAATTGATACCAATGAAGATATTTCCACAGAGAAAGGCAATCACAGATTCATTAAAAAACTTATGGTTCACCAAATAGAAAGGGATGAGGATTGGATACATTACCATATTGGGGTTAACAGAGATATACAAACCATGTGAAATATATAACCAGGAAAGACGTACGGAAGACCAGGAGAAGACTACTCAACATTGTGTCATAACCTACATGGGAAAAGGATGCGAGGAAGAATAGATACCTGTATATGTGTGAAAGAACCACATCTTGCACACCTAGAACAAACAAACCATTGTAATCAAATTTGCTGGGATAAAAAATTAAAAGTAAATTACAAATATGGACAAGAAGTAATGAGACATAAACTTAAAGGGCTTTTTCCTGGCATTTTCCATTCTAATATACAACCTAGAACACCACTTCCATTAAGGCTCTGTTTCCCTAGTAACCAAATTTGGTAAAGGAGAAATGCTGCCACCTTGTGGCCGTTTCCTGCAAGAGCAGCTTTAAAGTCACAGCTAATGGTCACTTAACATTCACAAGGACTCAGGGCTGTAAAGGAAACTTGCCCTAAAAATTTGTGCTGAAGTAGAGAATGGACAAAAAAATTCAAAACAGGCAAATGTTTCAAGAAGAGATTATGAAGAGTTAAGTTTTACTTACACTCTTTTTAAAAAAAGGAAAATGGATAAAAGCTCAACCTCAGGGAGTGTTAGACGCATGGTAACTAATCGACAAAAAGTTTCAACTTACACCAGTCGACTGACCATCAGCAAAATGTCTACAAACAATAAATGCTGAAGGGGTTTTAGAGAACTGTGTACCCTCTACCTGCTGGTGAGACATAAAGGGGTAACAGCCAATAGTGAGAACAGAAAGCAGCTGTGTTTAAAAGTAAAAATGGAGGTACCATTCAATCCAGCAGGGGCACCATTGGACCTCTCACCTGAGAAGACAAGAATCGAGAAGACACAGGCCGCAAAAGCTGCAGTGCAGCCTTATTCACAATATCCAAGACAGTGAAGCAATCAAAATGTCCAACAACAGGTAAATGGATAAAGAAGAAGTGGTCCATATACACAATGGAATATT